>NC_069503.1:69162302-69284802 GCF_027579735.1 Bombina bombina
TACTCACAAAATCGCACTTTGAAGTCTCTCTCTTCACGCCGCTTCTCCTCCCGACATTGATTGTTATTTATTGACAGATTCCTAAAAATTGTCTCGGTTAATCATGATTCCCCCCCGGGGGGTTCAGCCCCTTTCCTGCAACGTCACGCTTTTTTAATTCACATCTTTTAATCCCAGTTTTGTGTATGGATTCTAGATGCATATCCACGATTCACGCATGCTCAATACCTCTGCCACTTCTACTCTGATCTTTAAAAGTAAGAAGGATTGATAGCTGCTGGATTGCTGCAGTTTTAGCGAACCGGGTTGAAAGTATCAGCAATCATTTAACGATTTGCACAAACTTATATTTTAAATACATCATAATATTTACACAATCTCGGGAAAACGCGTCTTGACACATATGTATACGGAGGGTGGGATCGCTGTATACGTCAAACATGTAGAATAAGGAAGTCGGCTCTGGGAGGAGTCAGAAAAGAAACAGTAAAATGTTTAAATTAGATTTTATTGCAAAATCGTTTTTCGTATTAAAAAAAACCCATAGCTATTGAAATAATGTACTATGGATTAATTTAAAGCAGGCTTTCACAAACAGAAACTTTACATTCACTTTAACTAAACATTGCAATGCATTGTGGTTATATAAATGAGCCTTACACGACCAGTCAGCTCTGTACAGAAGCTGAGAGTTTAGTTGCAATTCAGCGCTGTGACTGTGAGATCTGCTTTTGTACTGTTATTTCCATGCGAGTCTATACTAGTTACAGGGATTTTATTACAAGCACAGAGACTCCTATTTCTCCAACATTGGTGTGTCCGGTCCACGGCGTCATCCATTACTTGTGGGAATATTCTCTTCCCCAACAGGAAATGGCAAAGAGCACAGCAAAAACTGTCCATATAGCCCCTCCTTGGCTCCGCCCCCCCAGTCATTCTCTTTGCCGCTCTGAACAAGTAGCATCTCCATGGAGATGGTGAAGAGTATGTGGTGTTTAGTTGTAGTTTTTTTATTCTTCTATCAAAAGTTTGTTATTTTGAAATGGTACTGGTATGTACTATTTACTCTAAAACAGAAAGAGATGAAGAGTTCTGTTTAAAAGAGGAGTATGATTTTAGCAGCAGTAACTAAAATCAATTGCTGTTCCCATGCAGGACTGTTGAGCCCAGAGAACTTCAGTTGGGGGGAACAGTTTGCAGACTTTTCTGCTCAAGGTATGACTAGCCATTTTTCTAACAAGACTGTGTAATGCTGGAAGGCTGTCATTTTCCCTTATGGGGATCGGTAAGCCATTTTCTTAGACTCAGATAGAATAAAGGGCTTATTATGGGCTATTAACTGGTGGACACTCTTAAGGGCTAAATCGATTGTTTATTTAATTTAAGTTATCAATCAAAGTTTTGAAGTGGATTTCAAACTTTTTACTATTTGGGGAACGATTTTATTGCCAGGCACTAGTTAAGACACCTTCCCAGTCAGGAAGGGCCTTTCACTATAGTAGGCAGAGCCTCATTTTCACGCCATTATTGCGCAGTTTCTTTTGAGTGCAGTGCATACAGCTGCATGTGAGAGGGTCTGGCATTCACAGAAAACGTTCCTAGAAGGCTGGAATTGGTATCTTATACCCCCCTGGGATACGTGAAGTCGCAGCAAAGGCTGTGGCTGGGACTGTAGTGGGGTTAAATTGCAAACGGCTCCGGTTTCCGCATTGTAAGGGTTAACAGCTTGAAAATTGGGGTGCAATACTTTGAATGCATTAAGATACTGTGGTGAAAATTTGGTAAAGATTGGATAATTCCTTCATAGTTTTTCACATATTCAGTAATAAAGTGTGCCCTGTTTAACATTTAAAGAGACAGTAACGGTTTTGTTTAAAAACGGTTTTTGTGCTTTATTAACCAGTTTAAGCCTGTTTAACATGTCTGTACCTTCAGATAGATCATGTTCTGTATGTATGGAGGCCAAGGTGGCCCCCCCTTCAAATGTATGTGATAATTGTGCCATGGCGTCCAAACAAAGTAAGGACAGTACTGTCACATTTAGTAAAGTTGCCCAGGATGATTCCTCAGATGAAGGAAGTAGGGATAGTTCTGCATCCTCTCCTTCTGTGTCTACACCAGTTATGCCCGCGCAGGCGACCCCTAGTACTTCTAGCGCGCCAATGCTTGTTACTATGCAACAATTGATGGCAGTAATGGATAACTCCAGAGCTAATATTTTATCCAAAATGCCAGCATTTCAGAGAAAGCGCGATTGCTCTGTTTTAAACACTGTAGAGCAGGAGGGCGCTGATGATAATTTATCTGTCATACCCTCACACCAGTCTGAAGTGGCAGTGAGGGAGGGCTTGTCAGATGGAGAAATTTCTGATACAGGAAGAATTTCTTAGCAGGCAGAACCTGATGTTGTGACATTTAAATTTAAATTAGAGCATCTCCACGCATTACTTAAGGAGGTGCTATCTACTCTGGATGATTGTGACAATCTGGTCATCCCAGAAAAATTGTGCAAGATGGACAAGTTCCTAGAGGTCCCGGTGCACCCTGATGCCTTTCCAATACCTAAAAGGGTGGCGGACATAGTGAATAAGGAGTGGGAGAAGCCAGGCGTACCCTTTATCCCTCCTCCTATATTTAAGAAATTGTTCCCCATGGTCGACCCCAGGAAGGACCCATGGCAAACAGTCCCTAAGGTCGAGGGGGTGGTTTCTACACTAGCCAAACGCACGACCATTCCCATTGAGGACAATTGTGCTTTCAAAGATCCTATGGATAAAAAATTGGAGGGTTTGCTTTAAAAGATTTTTGTACAGCAAGGATACCTCCTTCAACCTATTTTGTGCATTATTCCTGTTACTACGGCAGAGTGGTTCTGGTTCAAGGAACCGGAAAAGTCGCTCAGTGAGGAAACTCCATATGAGGAGTTCATGGACAGAATTCACGCACTTAAGTTAGCTAATTCCTTCATTTTAGACGCCGCTTTGCAGTTAGCGAAATAGCGGCGAAAAATTCAGGGTTTGCAATTGTGGCGTGTAGAGCGCTCTGGCTAAAGTCTTGGTCGGCAGATGTTGTCGTATATATACCTCTCTAGTCTAAGGGCTGTCACTAAGTGAGTGTTTAGCAACAGATGTATATGTATGATTCTCGCAAAAGAAGATAAAAATGAGATGCTTGTAAGAATTATTCTTAATATGGTTTAATTTTGCCTTGGTTAGACAAAACCCTAACTATAGACAAATATTTAATCTGGGTTATCTAACAGATTAAATTAATACTCATATTTATCAAATATTAGTTGACATAAACTATTTATTAATCACAGCAAGATTAATTACATACCTTGAGATCTGAAGGCAGAAGATAACAATAGCTTCATACAAAGGCAAAGCTTATATACACATTTTAAGCCAATGAAATCAAAGCATACCATAAATGAAAATGCTATCTTTGTATATTTTAACTTCCTTAAAAAGACTATAATTTTGGCTGACATATAGAAAATACTATTTTAACTTGTTCATGCGCAGTGTATTAGTGTAAATAATACTTTGTCTAGCTAGCAGTATAGGTGTTTTGATTGACAACAGCAACTGAATGTAAATGTCACAGTTTTAAATACATTGTCTTTAAAACACTATTTAACCCATTACTAACTAAACTGACTAATCCTATCTAAGTTAATTTAATTTATAACTCTTCCATATTCTATATCTTAATTTATAAATGTTTTATCTATGAATAACATATTTAATGTGTAATTCTTCTTTGAAATTGTATATTTTCCTAATCATGATTTTATAATTTATTCTAATCATGATTTTATAACTCCACATTCCCCCACTTTCTTTTCTTTTTGTCAGACACAATCCCAATGATTAAACACTAAGGGCCAACACAGAAGAAACTACCAGACATATACCAGACATATTTCAAACAATAGACAGTGGATTTGACGTCATACACTACTATAAAGAATGTTCCAATAATTACATAGTTCATAGGTAAAGATGTTCAAGTCTTGATTGAAGGAATCAAATCCATAGCAGCGTCATTGCAGAGAAAGTTCAGTTCATAACTACCTTAGTAGTAAGATACATTTGTTGCAGAATTGAAAGCAATAAAGTCTGTAGGAGCAGTTCCATCAAGAAATACAACATGCGTAATCTTCATAGTGCTTACAAACAGGAATAATAGTGTATATAACCACTGAAAAGGCCAAGGAAGAACCATAGGGTGAAACAAGTAGACGACACAGTTAGTTACAGGTAACGATTGCAGCAACCATAGGTAAACTTGTCACAAGGCCTCAGCATGTCTAGTAGTAGTCAGGCAGATCAATTCAGAAGAGCCCAAGTGCAAATCAAAAGAATTCCATCCAGACACCAAGAAAAGAGAGAGATAGGAGTATCCTAAAAAAACATTAAAAGAAAGTATAAGTATACAATATTGAAATCAAATTATTCTATATGTCAGTCAAATTGGATTAGGAAGCCTAGTTGTATCAAGCGAAACTGAATAAGCAGAATATAAAGGTACATAACGTTTTTGTTGTGAATTAAGATGTTCCAGGGTTGTAAGTTGTCTAACTAATTTTTTGTTTAAATGCTTTTCATAACAAACACAACCACACATAAAAATAAACATAAAAATTTGAACAATAGTTAAAACAATAACAGGGTGTAACATAATATTAAAAAATTGAGTAGCTGTACTACTATATCCAAATACAGATTCCCACCAAGATATATTTGCATCCTGTAAAACACTAGAAGTAGCTGATTTTAAAATTCCTTGTTCATGTTCAACTGTAATTTTAGTATCTACAGAAATATGTTTTTAATTTTGTAACAAGGAAGAAATTATAGTAGAATCAGTTAACCATTTCTTCATTTGTGATCCCATACCCAAAGGTAAATTATAAACAGAAAAATTCATAACATGTTCCCATGTTAAATTTAAAGTAATATTAAGAGTTTGGGGCATGGTAAAATTCCAATTAGATAATGCAATATATTTAAGTGGAATAGTATTACACCAGGTACCAGGTAATAAATGAGAACTAGCAAATACATTATCCTGTGTTTGGAATATAATAGTATCAGAATTAAATAAATGAAAACAAACTCTGTCAAATACCGGTCTAAGAACATTAAAATGACTTTGTAAGGTACAAGACTTTTGATTTTCCCAACATGTTTCATTGGTTGTATGGAATTGTGAAAGGGAACAGATAAACGAATTTGCATTGGAATGACACAATGATACATCAACAAGTGTCCATTTTGATTCATCAATGTTATGCGACACCCATTGATGTGAAAATACTGGAAACAGTAATGAACCATTAGCAGGAAGACCAATTGTCGCTAAGCGATAAATAATAGTATCTTTACCAGACCAAGGAATTAATGTATGAATCATACAAAATTCAGTAGTGTAGTTAGATAAAATTACTTCCCACCATAAAAGATGTGTCATGGCAAAATTAGTGACTGACTTAGATGCAGCTAAACTTAAAGAAGCTGGCCACTTTCCAGACCATAAACTTTGAAGTTGAATCTTTAAGTCAGTAGATAGATCAGATTGTACTTGAGAGCATAACATAGCCCAGGCTGTCTCATGTGTAAAATTATATAATTCATTTACTAAAACATTAAATTTATCTTTAATAATATTAGTAATATCCACCATAACATAAGTTTGATGTTGCTGGAGATTAGCAATATTATTGTTAATTCCATGTTGAGTATCTAAGCCTGTAGCTGCATGAGAGGCAAGATTTGCTAATTTATATCTTAATATTTCAGAATTTATTTGTGCAGTAGAGCCAATCATACTACCATATGCTCCCAAGCCAGTCGCAAGTACATCTCTCCTAGGTCTATGATTAGATCGAAGAGAAACATTTTGCAGTAAACTTTCATGAAACCACCATTGGAATGATTTTTCTTGTACAGACACAAAGGGAGTGCAGTTTGAATATTGTGTAGAAACCATCCACCTTGACAATTGAAGATGCCAAGTAACTAAACAATATTCAACATCATAATCAACTTGTGTCGCAGAATCTAAACATACCTGAATAGGATCACATTCATGAAAAGGTTTTTCTAAGGAGGTAGGAATAGGTTTAGACAAAGGAAGTGAAGAAGTAGTATGTATAAATAAACTAATATGAACAGAAAATTGTGAAATACCATGGTCCATACATTGCCATAATCCTACAGAATCAAAAAGGATTCAAATGATTAATTAATAAAGTAGCAGGTATATAAGAAACATTAAATAAATCTACTGTGCTACTTGTATCACAAGATAAAATATTATCTGACATAACCAAAGGAACTTGTTTATCATCATGTAGAATTCCTGCAGGAGAAGAAAGTAAATCAATACTGCATAGGAGACAGATGTTCACTCCTGTATGGGGTATGCCACCAAATCCTGGAATAATAAGATGAGAAGCATTAATATACCATTCTTGTAAATAATCAAACTTTTTCACACTAGCAACAAAAAGTGCAACAAACTGAGGAGAAATAGAAGGATGGGAAATATGATAAATAGGTCTTGAAGGTGAAAGGACAAGACGATTACAATGAGTCATTAAACTAGTATCAGCTGTGAAGTGAGATTTAAGAAACATAGGCTGATAATCACATTTCTTTCATGTAATTAGCAAGAGTCCATGAGCTAGTGACGTATGGGATATACATTCCTACCAGGAGGGGCAAAGTTTCCCAAACCTCAAAATGCCTATAAATACACCCCTCACCACACCCACAATTCAGTTTTACAAACTTTGCCTCCGATGGAGGTGGTGAAGTAAGTTTGTGCTAGATTCTACGTTGATATGCGCTCCGCAGCAAGTTGGAGCCCGGTTTTCCTCTCAGCGTGCAGTGAATGTCAGAGGGATGTGAGGAGAGTATTGCCTATTTGAATGCAGTGATCTCCTTCTACGGGGTCTATTTCATAGGTTCTCTGTTATCGGTCGTAGAGATTCATCTCTTACCTCCCTTTTCAGATCGACGATATACTCTTATATATACCATTACCTCTGCTGATTCTCGTTTCAGTACTGGTTTGGCTATCTGCTATATGTAGATGAGTGTCCTGGGGTAAGTAAGTCTTATTTTCTGTGACACTCCAAGCTATGGTTGGGCACTTTGTTTATAAAGTTCTAAATATATGTATTCAAACATTTATTTGCCTTGACTCAGAATGTTCAACTTTCCTTATTTTCAGACAGTCAGTTTCATATTTGGGATAATGCATTTTAATTTAACATTTTTCTTACCTTAAAATTTGACTTTTTCCCTGTGGGCTGTTAGGCTCGCGGGGGCTGAAAATGCTTCATTTTATTGCGTCATTCTTGGCGCGGACTTTTTTGGCGCAAAAATTCTATTTCCGTTTCCGGCGTCATACGTGTCGCCGGAAGTTGCGTCATTTTTTGACGTTATTTTGCGCCAAAAATGTCGGCGTTCCGGATGTGGCGTCATTTTTGGCGCCAAAAAGCATTTAGGCGCCAAATAATGTGGGCGTCTTATTTGGCGCGAAAAAATATGGGCGTTGCTTTTGTCTCCACATTATTTAAGTCTCATTTTTTATTGCTTCTGGTTGCTAGAAGCTTGTTCTTTGGCATTTTTTCCCATTCCTGAAACTGTCATTTAAGGAATTTGATCAATTTTGCTTTATATATATGTTGTTTTTTCTCTTACATATTGCAAGATGTCTCACGTTGCATCTGAGTCAGAAGATACTACAGGAAAATCGCTGTCAAGTGCTGAATCTACCAAAGCTAAGTGTATCTGCTGTAAACTTTTGGTAGCTATTCCTCCAGCTGTTGTTTGTATTGATTGTCATGACAAACTTGTTAAAGCAGATAATATTTCCTTTAGTAAAGTACCATTGCCTGTTGCAGTTCCTTCAACATCTAAGGTGCAGAATGTTCCTGATAATATAAGAGATTTTGTTTCTGAATCCATAAAGAAGGCTATGTCTGTTATTTCTCCTTCTAGTAACGTAAAAAATCTTTTAAAACTTCTCTCCCTACAGATGAATTTTTAAATGAACATCATCATTCTGATTCTGATGATTCCTCTGGTTCAGAGGATTCTGTCTCAGAGGTTGATGCTGATAAATCTTCATATTTATTTAAAATGGAATTTATTCGTTCTTTACTTAAAGAAGTACTAATTGCTTTAGAAATAGAGGATTCTGGTCCTCTTGATACTAATTCTAAACGTTTAGATAAGGTATTTAAAGCTCCTGTGGTTATTCCAGAAGTTTTTCCTGTTCCTAATGCTATTTCTGCAGTAATTTCCAAAGAATGGGATAATTTGGGTAATTCATTTACTCCTTCTAAACGTTTTAAGCAATTATATCCTGTGCCGTCTGACAGATTAGAATTTTGGGACAAGATCCCTAAAGTTGATGGGGCTATTTCTACCCTTGCTAAACGTACTACTATTCCTACGTCAGATGGTACTTTGTTTAAGGATCCTCTAGATAGGAAAATTGAATCCTTTCTAAGAAAAGCTTATCTGTGTTCAGGTAATCTTCTTAGACCTGCTATATCTTTGGCTGATGTTGCCGCAGCTTCAACTTTTTGGTTGGAAACTTTAGCGCAACAAGTAACACATCGTGATTCTCATGATATTATTATTCTTCTTCAGCATGCTAATAATTTTATCTGTGATGCCATTTTTGATATTATCAGGGTTGATGTCAGGTTTATGTCTCTAGCTATTTTAGCTAGAAGAGCTTTATGGCTTAAAACTTGGAATGCTGATATGGCTTCTAAATCAACTTTACTTTCCATTTCTTTCCAGGGTAACAAATTATTTGGTTCTCAGTTGGATTCCATTATTTCAACTGTTACTGGTGGGAAAGGAACTTTTTTACCACAGGATAAAAAATCTAAAGGTAAAAACAGGGCTAATAATCGTTTTCGTTCCTTTCGTTTCAACAAAGAACAAAAGCCTGATCCTTCATCCTCAGGAGCAGTTTCAGTTTGGAGACCATCTCCAGTCTGGAATAAATCCAAGCCAGCTAGAAAGGCAAAGCCTGCTTCTAAGTCCACATGAAGGTGCGGCCCTCATTCCAGCTCAGCTGGTAGGGGGCAGGTTACGTTTTTTCAAGGAAATTTGGATCAATTCTGTTCACAATCTTTGGATTCAGAGCATTGTTTCAGAAGGGTACAGAATTGGTTTCAAGTTGAGACCTCCTGCAAAGAGATTTTTTCTTTCCCGTGTCCCAGTAAATCCAGTAAAAGCTCAAGCATTTCTGAAATGTGTTTCAGATCTAGAGTTGACTGGAGTAATTATGCCAGTTCCAGTTCCGGAACAGGGGATGGGGTTTTATTCAAATCTCTTCATTGTACCAAAGAAGGAGAATTCTTTCAGACCAGTTCTGGATCTAAAAATATTGAATCGTTATGTAAGGATACCAACGTTCAAGATGGTAACTGTAAGGACTATCTTACCTTTTGTTCAGCAAGGGAATTATATGTCCACAATAGATTTACAGGATGCATATCTGCATATTCCGATTCATCCAGATCATTATCAGTTCCTGAGATTCTCGTTTCTGGACAAGCATTACCAATTTGTGGCTCTGCCGTTTGGCCTAGCTACAGCTCCAAGAATTTTTACAAAGGTTCTCGGTGCCCTGCTGTCTGTAATCAGAGAACAGGGTATTGTGGTATTTCCTTATTTGGACGATATCTTGGTACTTGCTCAGTCTTTACATTTAGCAGAATCTCATACGAATCGACTTGTGTTGTTTCTTCAAGATCATGGTTGGAGGATCAATTTACCAAAAAGTTCTTTGATTCCTCAGACAAGGGTAACTTTTCTGGGTTTCCAGATGGATTCAGTGTCCATGACTCTGTCTTTAACAGACAAGAGACGTCTAAAGTTGATTGCAGCTTGTCGAAACCTTCAGTCACAATCATTCCCTTCGGTAGCCTTATGCATGGAAATTCTAGGTCTTATGACTGCTGCATCGGACGCGATCCCCTTTGCTCGTTTTCACATGCGACCTCTTCAGCTCTGTATGCTGAAGCAATGGTGCAAGGATTACACGAAGATATCTCAATTAATATCTTTAAAACCGATTGTTCGACACTCTCTAACATGGTGGACAGATCACCATCGTTTAATTCAGGGGGCTTCTTTTGTGCTTCCGACTTGGACTGTAATTTCAACAGATGCAAGTCTCACAGGTTGGGGAGCTGTGTGGGGATCTCTGACGGCACAAGGAGTTTGGGAATCTCAGGAGGTGAGATTACCGATCAATATTTTGGAACTCCGTGCAATTTTCAGAGCTCTTCAGTTTTGGCCTCTTCTGAAGAGAGAATCGTTCATTTGTTTTCAGACAGACAATGTCACAACTGTGGCATACATCAATCATCAAGGAGGGACTCACAGTCCTCTGGCTATGAAAGAAGTATCTCGAATTTTGGTTTGGGCGGAATCCAGCTCCTGTCTAATATCTGCGGTTCATATCCCAGGTGTAGACAATTGGGAAGCGGATTATCTCAGTCGCCAAACGTTGCATCCGGGCGAATGGTCTCTTCACCCAGAGGTATTTCTTCAGATTGTTCAAATGTGGGAACTTCCAGAAATAGATCTGATGGCGTCCCATCTAAACAAGAAACTTCCCAGGTATCTGTCCAGATCCCGGGATCCTCAGGCGGAGGCAGTGGATGCATTATCACTTCCTTGGAAGTATCATCCTGCCTATATCTTTCCGCCTCTAGTTCTTCTTCCAAGA
This sequence comes from Bombina bombina, assembly GCF_027579735.1. Taxonomy (NCBI): domain Eukaryota; kingdom Metazoa; phylum Chordata; class Amphibia; order Anura; family Bombinatoridae; genus Bombina; species Bombina bombina. Next base: position 69,173,079 of record NC_069503.1, read on the forward strand.
GTAATCTCCAAGATTCTGAAGGAATGCTCGTTTGTTCTGCTGGTAGCTCCGGCATGGCCTCACAGGTTTTGGTATGCGGATCTTGTCCGAATGGCCTTTTGCCAACCGTGGACTCTTCCGTTAAGACCAGACCTTCTGTCACAAGGTCCTTTTTTCCATCAGGATCTGAAATCCTTAAATTTAAAGGTATGGAGATTGAACGCTTGATTCTTGGTCAAAGAGGTTTCTCTGACTCTGTGATTAATACTATGTTACAGGCTCGTAAATCTGTATCTAGAGAGATATATTATAGAGTCTGGAAGATTTATATTTCTTGGTGTCTTTCTCATCATTTTTCCTGGCATTCTTTTAGAATACCGAGAATTTTACAGTTTCTTCAGGATGGTTTAGATAAGGGTTTGTCCGCAAGTTCTTTGAAAGGACAAATCTCTGCTCTTTCTGTTCTTTTTCACAGAAAGATTGCTATTCTTCCTGATATTCATTGTTTTGTACAAGCTTTGGTTCGTATAAAACCTGTCATTAAGTCAATTTCTCCTCCTTGGAGTTTGAATTTGGTTCTGGGAGCTCTTCAAGCTCCCCCGTTTGAACCTATGCATTCATTGGACATTAAATTACTTTCTTGGAAAGTTTTGTTCCTTTTGGCCATCTCTTCTGCCAGAAGAGTTTCTGAATTATCTGCTCTTTCTTGTGAGTCTCCTTTTCTGATTTTTCATCAGGATAAGGCGGTGTTGCGAACTTCTTTTGAATTTTTACCTAAAGTTGTGAATTCCAACAACATTAGTAGAGAAATTGTGGTTCCTTCATTATGTCCTAATCCTAAGAATTCTAAGGAGAAATCGTTGCATTATTTGGATGTGGTTAGAGCTTTGAAATATTATGTTGAAGCTACGAAATCTTTTCGTAAGACTTCTAGTCTATTTGTTATCTTTTCCGGTTCTAGAAAAGGCCAGAAAGCTTCTGCCATTTCTTTGGCATCTTGGTTGAAATCTTTAATTCATCATGCCTATGTTGAGTCGGGTAAAACTCCGCCTCAGAGAATTACAGCTCATTCTACTAGGTCAGTTTCTACTTCCTGGGCGTTTAGGAATGAAGCTTCGGTTGACCAGATCTGCAAAGCAGCAACTTGGTCCTCTTTGCATACTTTTACTAAATTCTACCATTTTGATGTATTTTCTTCTTCTGAAGCAGTTTTTGGTAGAAAAGTACTTCAGGCAGCGGTTTCAGTTTGAATCTTCTGCTTATGTTTTTCGTTAAACTTTATTTTGGGTGTGGATTATTTTCAGCAGGAATTGGCTGTCTTTATTTTATCCCTCCCTCTCTAGTGACTCTTGTGTGGAAAGATCCACATCTTGGGTAGTCATTATCCCATACGTCACTAGCTCATGGACTCTTGCTAATTACATGAAAGAAAACATAATTTATGTAAGAACTTACCTGATAAATTCATTTCTTTCATATTAGCAAGAGTCCATGAGGCCCGCCCTTTTTTTGTGGTGGTTATGATTTTGTATAAAGCACAATTATTCCAATTCCTTATTTTATATGCTTTCGCACTTTTTTATCACCCCACTTCTTGGCTATTCGTTAAACTGAATTGTGGGTGTGGTGAGGGGTGTATTTATAGGCATTTTGAGGTTTGGGAAACTTTGCCCCTCCTGGTAGGAATGTATATCCCATACGTCACTAGCTCATGGACTCTTGCTAATATGAAAGAAATGAATTTATCAGGTAAGTTCTTACATAAATTATGTTTTTTAGTAGAATTATCATTCTGTGGTATATTCCTTATTTTATTATGAATTATTTGGGAAACAAATACATTAGAATAGCAAAAACAGATAAGCATTACAGTCAAAAAACAACATGCACATGCTTTTAAAGAAAACATATTAAATGGTTAGAATAAACTATGTGGCAATAATATAATAAAAATATAATATGGCTTAAATATGTCAGGCAACCTTATGGTCCAAGAAAATATATTAACAATTAAAATAATATATATATATATGTATTTTCTTAGACAACTTAACAATTATATGAAAGCTATAAGCATAAATATAACAGGCATACTATGAGGTAGTCTTAGAGTGTAGGAATTGTTCAAACAAATAACAAACTGTTCCAAGACTGGTTCTTTTGATCCTTTTATAGCAGTGTCATTCACAGTATAGTTGTTCAAATCCTATCACAGTTAAAGGCAGAATCTTGAACAGACTAAGGATTCACAAGTTTATAAATATATATACCTGAAAAATAAACCATTTCTCTTTTTTTTTTTTTCCAAAAGAAACTATATGTTGTTTCTCAGTATTCATGCTGTCTTAGTTTTCACACAACTTATATTGCATAGCATGCTTATTTACATATATACAAACCACTTGTAGTCTTAAGAAAAAAGATGTTAAAATCACTTTGTTGTTCCTGAAATAGACTACAAAAAATCATTTAGGAAGAGAATCCATGTAAAAGATTCATTTTGTAACTTAAAACCCTATGTTTATTTAATTATTTTATTGATAGGGTAGTGTTAGGTTTAATTATATCTTAGGTTAGGATTTATTTTACAGGTAAATTTGTAATTATTTTAACTAGGTAACTATTAAATAGTTCTTAACTATTTAATAGCTATTGTACCTGGTTAAAATAATTACAAAGTTGCCTGTAAAATAAATATTAATCCTAAAATAGCTATAATATAATTATAATTTATATTGTAGCTATATTAGGATGTATTTTACAGGTAAGTATTTAGCTTTAAATAGGAATTATTTATTTAATAAGAGTTAATTTATTTCGTTAGATAAAAATTATATTTAACTTAGGGGGGTGTTAGTGTTAGGGTTAGACTTAGCTTTAGGGGTTAATACATTTATTAGAATAGCGGTGAGCTCCGGTCGGCAGATTAGGGGTTAATAATTGAAGGTAGGTGTCGGCGATGTTAGGGAGGGCAGATTAGGGGTTAATACTATTTATGATAGGGTTAGTGAGGCGGATTAGGGGTTAATAACTTTATTATAGTAGCGCTCAGGTCCGCTCGGCAGATTAGGGGTTAATAAGTGTAGGTAGGTGTCGGCGACGTTGTGGGGGGCAGATTAGGGGTTAATAAATATAACATAGGGGTCGGCGATGTTAGGGGCAGAAGATTAGGGGTACATAGGGATAACGTAGGTGGCGGCGATTTGCGGTCGGAAGATTAGGGGTTAATTATTTTAAGTAGCTTGCGGCGACGTTGTGGGGGGCAAGTTAGGGGTTAATAGATATAATACAGGGGTCGGCGGTGTTAGGGGCAGCAGATTAGGGGTACATAAGTATAACGTAGGTGGCGGTCGGCAGATTAGGGGTTAAAAATTTTAATCGAGTGGCGGCGATGTGGGGGGACCTCGGTTTAGGGGTACATAGGTAGTTTATGGGTGTTAGTGTACTTTAGGGTACAGTAGTTAAGAGCTTTATAAACCGGCGTTAGCCAGAAAGCTCTTAACTCCTGCTATTTTCAGGCGACTCCAAACTGCTTTTTACAGCATCTATCAATCAACTGTGAAAAGGGAACTAAGAGCAGCTGTTCCTTTACAAATCTGTCAGTATTTCCTATTTCAGCATTAGAAAAATTTCTTAGGTTAGAAAACTCAGTTTTATAGTTTTCATTTACAGATTTAACAAAAGATAGTCATTGAGATAAATAATTTAATTTACTATCTAAGTCTGATTTAGCATTAATTTCCTGACCTAGAGACCCTTTTGCCTTATGCAAAGCAATCTCCATATCATCAAAATCTTTAGATATTTTATCATAATGGGCCATTAGAGATTGTAACTTTTCAGCTGAGATTACCTCATTTTCTGATAAAGCAGGAGGGTGTGATAGAGGAAATACTGGAATAGTCTCAGAACTTTGAAAGTCTGAATAAGTGTTTTTATACAAGGGAGGAGCAGATGGTGTAACACATGCATCTGAATTGTCTAAAAACACATTCTCATTTTGTTTCAGACTATGGGGAAGGTCAGTATTTAAAGTACCAATTTGAATAAAACCATTTTGTTTAGTACAATACATAAAAATACCACTGCCATATGTACTATCAGAGAATTTAACATTTGCAGAGGTTTGTCGCAAATTTTGCAAAGATTCAACAACTTCTTCAAGTGAAGTATTAGTATTTTCTAATATAGAAAGTTTATCTTTCAGAAGACCACATGTATGTGCAGATAACATACTATATTTCCTACCGTCTTCTAACTGTATCTCTAAGGAATCTAAAAGAGATGCCTGCAAATTATAATTAATATGTAACTGCTCATTTAAACTTAAGGATTTCAATAAGGTTCCTAATAGTCCTTCTAACATTTTATCCTTTTTAACCACAATGTTAGCAATTACACAATCCTGAAACACATAAGGGAGATTATACAATACAGGGTGGATCTCTAATCTATGTCAATTAAGTCAAAATTTATGGTGTGCACAGCCATAATTTAACTCTATTTGATAAAAAAAAAAAAATAAGTACTTACTCAGCATCAATAGACACATACACAGTGTTCAAAGTCCAGCTTAAGAATGCACTATGGTCCAAGGGTTTCGAATTTCAACAGGACGATGCCCCCAATGTGTCGTATATACCTCTCTAGTCTAAGGGCTGTCACTAAATGAGTGTTTAGCAACAGATGTATATGTATGATTCTCGCAAAAGAAGATAAAAATTAGATGCTTGTAAGAATTATTCTTAATATGGTTTAATTTCGCCTTGGTTAGACAAAACCCTAACTATAGACAAATATTTAATCTGGGTTATCTAACAGATTAAATTAATACTCATATTTATCAAATATTAGTTGACATAAACTATTTATTAATCACAGCAAGATTAATTACATACCTTGAGATCTGAAGGCAGAAGATAACAATAGCTTCATACATAGGCAAAGCTTATATACACATTTTAAGCCAATGAAATCAAAGCATACCATAAATGAAAATGCTATCTTTGTATATTTTAACTTCCTTAAAAAGACTTATAATTTTGGCTGACATATAGAAAATACTATTTTAACTTGTTCATGCGCAGTGTATTAGAGTGTTAATAATACTATGTGTCTAGCTAGCAGTATAGGTGTTTTGATTGACAACAGCAACTGAATGTAAATGTCACAGTTTTAAATACATTGTCTTTAAAACACTATTTAACCCATTACTAACTAAACTGACTAATCCTATCTAAGTTAATTTAATTTATAACTCTTCCATATTCTATATCTTAATTTATAAATGTTTTATCTATGAATAACATATTTAATGTGTAATTCTTCTTTGAAATTGTATATTTTCCTAATCATGATTTTATAATTTATTCTAATCATGATTTTATAACTCCACAGATGTATCTTCCAGAACAAAGTTGCTTAATATCCCTTTCAAAGATAAGAGCCCTTTTTGGGTCAGAATTGAAGGAAATTGTTTCAGATATCACTGGGGGAAAGGGCCATACCCTCCCACAAGATAGGCCTTTCAAGGCTAAGAATAAGTCCAATTTTCGTTCCTTTCGCAATTTCAGGAACGGACCGGCTTCTAACTCGGCAGCCTCTAGACAAGAGGGTAACGCTTCCTAGACTAAACCAGCTTGGAAACCAATGCAAGGCCGGAACAAGAGTAAACATGCCAAGAAGCCTGCTGCTGCTACCAAACAGCATGAAGGGGTAGCCCCCGATCCGGGACCGGATCTAGTAGGGGGCAGACTCTCTCTCTTTGCTCAGGCTTGGGCAAGAGATGTTCAGGATCCCTGGGCACTAGAAATAGTCTCTCGGGGTTATCTTCTAGAATTCAAGGAACTACCCCCAAGGGGAAGGTTCCACATTTCTCACTTATCTTCAAACCATATAGAGACAGGCATTCTTACATTGCGTAGAAGACCTGTTAAAAATGGGAGTGATACACCCAGTTCCAACTGTGGAACAAGGTCAGGGGTTTTACTCAAATCTGTTTGTAGTTCCCAAAAAAGAGGGAACTTTCAGACCAATTCTGGATTTAAAAATTCTAAACAAATTTCTCAGAGTTCCATCATTCAAAATGGAAACCATTCGAACAATTTTACCTGTAATCCAGGAGGGTCAATATATGACTACCGTGGATTTAAAGGATGCGTATCTACATATTCCTATCCACAAAGATCATCATCAGTTCCTAAGGTTCGCCTTTTTGGACAAACATTATCAGTTCGTGGCTCTCCCATTCGGACTAGCCACTACTCCCAGAATTTTTCACAAAGGTGCTCGGGTCCCTTCTAGCGGTTCTAAGACCAAGGGGCATTGCAGCGGCACCTTATCTGGACGACATTCTAATTGAAGCGTCGTCTCTTTACAAGGCAAAGGCTCATACAGACATTGCTCTAGCCTTTCTCAGATCTCACGGGTGGAAGGTGAACGTAGAAAAGAGTTCCATGTCTCCGTCGACAAGAGTTCCCTTTTTGGAAACAATAATAGATTCTTTAGAAATGAAGATCTTCTTGACAGAAGTCAGAGAGTCAAAGCTTCTAAACGCTTGTCAAGTTCTTCTCTCTATTCTGCAGCCTTCCATAGCTCAGTGCATGGAAGTAGTAGGATTGATGGTGGCAGCAATGGACATAGTTCCTTTTGCTCGAATTCATCTAACACCATTACAACTGTGCATGCTCAATCAGTGGAATGGGGACTATGCAGGCTTGTCTCCACAGATAAAGGGTTGTCAGCGTCATGACTCGACACCAGTCTATTAGGCTGGGGCGCAATATGGAATTCCCTGAAAGCTCAGGGTCTATGGTCTCGAGAAGAGTCTCTTCTTCCGATAAACATTCTGGAACTGAGAGCGATCTTCAATGCTCTCAGGGCTTGGCCTCAACTAGCGAAGGCCGGATTCATAAGATTTCAGTCAGACAATATGACGACTGTAGCTTACATCAATCATCAAGGGGAAAAAAGAGTTCCTTGGCGATGAGAGAGGTATCCAAGATCATCAAATGGGCGGAGGATCACTCCTGCCATCTATCTGCAATTCACATCCCAGGAGTAGACAACTGGGAAGCGGATTATCTGAGTCGTCAGACTCTCCATCCGGGGGAGTGGGAACTCCACCCGGAGGTCTTTGCCCAGTTAACCCAATTATGGGGCTTTCCGGACATGGATCTGATGGCATCTCGTCAGAATTTCAAGGTTCCTTGCTACGGGTCCAGATCCAGGGATCCCAAGGCGACTCTAATGGATGCATTAGTGGCGCCTTGGTCGTTCAACCTAGCTTATGTGTTTCCACCGTTTCCCCTCCTTTCCAGGCTCATGGCCAGGATCAAACAGAAGAAGGCCTCAGTGATTCTGATAGCTCCGGCGTGGCCACGCAGGACTTGGTATGCAGACCTGGTGAATATGTCATCGGCTCCACCATGGAAGCTACCTTAGAGATTGGATCTTCTAGTACAAGGTCTTTTCGAACATCCAAATCTAGTTTCTCTGCAGCTGACTGCTTGGAAATTGAACGCTTGATTTTATCTAAGCGTGGGTTTTCAAATTCAGTGATAGATACCCTGGTACAAGCCAGAAAGCCTGTGACTAGAAAGATTTACCATAAAATATGGAAAAAATATATCAGTTGGTGTGAATCCAAGGGATTCTCCTGGAGTACGATTAAAATTCCTAAGATCCTCTCCTTTCTCCAAGAGGGTTTGGATAAAGGGTTGTCAGCGAGTTTTCTAAAAGGACAGATTCTGCTTCATCTGTTTTATTACACAAACAACTGGCAGTTGTGCCAGATGTACAAGCTTTTGTACAGGCTTTGGTCAGAATCAAGCCTGTTTACAGACCCATGACTCCTTCTTGGAGTCTAAATTTAGTTCTTCCTGTTCTTCAAGGGGTTCCGTTTGAACCTTTTTATTCCATAGATATCAAGTTACTATCTTGGAAAGTTCTGTTTTTGGTTACTATTTCTTCTGCTAGAAGAGTTTCTGAATTATCTGCTTTGCAGTGTGATCCACCCTATCTGGTGTTCCATTCGAATAAGGTCGTTTTACGTACCAAGCCTGGTTTTCTTCCTAAAGTTGTTTCCAACAGGAATATTATCTAGGAGATAGTTGTTCCTTCTCTGTGCCCGAAACCAGTTTCTAAGAAGGAACGTTTGTTACACAATTTAGATGTAGTTCGTGCTTTAAAGTTCTACTTAGAAGCAACAAAGGATTTTAGACAAACCTCATCTTTGTTTGTCGTTTACGCTGGTAAGAGGAGAGGACAAAAAGCTACTGCTACCTCTCTTTCTTTCTGGCTGAAAAGCATTATCCGATTGGCTTATGAGACTGCCGGACGGCAGCTTCCTGAACGAGTCACAGCTCACTCCACTAGGGCTGTGGCTCCACGTGGGCCTTCAAGAACGAGGCTTCTGTTGATCAGATATGTAAGGCAGCGACTTGGTCTTCTCTGCACATTTTTGCCAAATTCTACAAATTTGATATTTATGCTTCTTCGGAGGCTAATTTTGGGAGAAAGGTTTTGCAAGCCGTGGTGCCTTCTGTTAGGTAACCTGATTTGCGCCCTCCCTTCATCCGTGTCCTAAAGCTTTGGTATTGGTTCCCACAAGTAATGGATGAAGCCGTGGACCGGACACACCAATGTTGGAGAAAACAGAATTTATGCTTACGTGATAAATTACTTTCTCCAACGGTGTGTCCGGTCCACGGCCCGCCCTGGTTTTTTAATCAGGTTTGAAAAAATGTCTTTATCTATACACTACAGTCACCACGGCACCCTATAGTTTCTCCTTTTTTCTCCTAACCGTCGGTCGAATGACTGGGGGGCGGAGCCAGAGGGGGAGCTATATGGACAGCTCTTGCTGTGTGCTCTCCTTGCCATTTCCTGTAGGGGAGGAGAATATTCCACAAATAATGGATGAAGCCGTGGACCGGACACACCGTTGGAGAAAGTAATTTATCAGGTAAGCATAAATTCTGTTTCTACTAAATTTATTTTTTTGTAGTGTTCTTAGTTTTTCAATCCATTTATTTATTTAATTTCTGTTTTTTATCACCATCACTAGCCTAACTAACATGAGTAGCTGGCTGTCAAAAATTGTTTAGATTCGAGTCCACGAATCATCCATTACTTGTAAAGATTTTTATACTTCAGGATCTGCTATAGGTGTGAGCAAGGGCTTTTCTATTAAGAGTGAGGGATAGAAAACTTCATACTGAGTAGTTGTTGTGTAAATAAAATAGGAAAATAATATTATTATGTACAAAATGTAAATAAATATGTATGACTGTTAAAATAATCAGTTTATAAAAAAAGTACTTACTCTTTTTTAACTAAACATCGCATTATGGTTATGTAAATGAGCCTTACATGACCAGTCAGCTCTGTCGGAAGCTGAGAGTTTAGTTGCAATTCAGCGCTGTGAGATGCGCTTTTGTACTGTTACTTCCATGCGAGTCTGTGCTAGTTACAGGGATTAGGGGCATAGTGATATCGAATAAATACAGTAAATTCAGTTACCAATCACGATTTGGAGTTTAGTTGCAATTCAGCGCTGTGAGATGCGATTTTGTATTGTTACTTTCATGCGAGTCTGTACTAGTTACAGGGATTAGGGCTAGGGCACAGTGATATCGAATATATACAGTAAATTCAGTTACCAATCACTATTTGGACAAATTTACTTCAATCAATTTTGGAGTTCACTTTCTTTTCAAGGAGAGAAAAATTAACAGTACACTGCCTTTAACAAGCTTTAACCCTTTCGTTAATGATATTTATAGAAATAATTTTTCAATCAATTTGTGCTCGAAGCTCTGAATGTAGAACCTCAAAAAGAATTGTTTACTCAAGCTAGATCTTTCTATGGAAATCTTTAGTAAAATGCGAAAGTTTTATTACGTTTGAAGAGAAACTGGAGTATGCTTATCTAACATCTAAATATAAGTGGAGTTTACTGTAACTTCTCTAAAGCCTAAAGTACATTTATTAGTATGAAATATGTACAATTATATTAAATTGACAAATAATCAAGTCGGTTCATTTATTTAAGTTGTTTTGAAAAGAGTATAAATAAAACAGAAACACATTATAAAACTATTTTGCAATGCACCATGGGTATGCAAATGAGAACATTGTCAGGTTGTTCATGCGCTCACATAGAAGTTAGTTCATTTTATTGTGAGGGGGAGGAGTATTTTCGTTGTGCACTTCAACAAAACTCAGACTTGTGTTGGTATTTTCATGGGCTTTTAATGCTGCCAGTTATTCTTAAACTAGAAAGAACAAAAATGATTAGGATAAATAAGGTATTAAAATTACACACCCCTGAGCAATTCATACATACTAAATTATAAAATGACAAATATGTTTCAGGGTGACCAACTGCAAGAGACTATACGTTAAAGATGCTGTCACTTTTCTGTTACTTTATGGATTTTAAGAAGGTAGCTTGGTATATATAGATAACGTAAAGTAAAAAATATTAACATTAAATTAGCAACTTGCCCAATTTATGAGACCACAAATCTGATGCATTTCCATTCAACTTTTTATGCAGCAGTTTGTCCAGAACATTATTTCAATGCACTGATGCAGATTCTAAGCAACCCCTAAAGCAAGGCAAAAAAACAATACAAATCCAGAGCATCAGATTAATCACAACAATCTTGTATTATGTCAGCTATGTTCCTAAAACCACCAGAAACAAATCCTATTTTTTCTTTAAAAAATGTGGATGAGAAATAATTTCCCTATTATTCAAAAATGTGCCTTTAATGAGACAAGTTTGACTGTAAATTTCACTTCTCTGTTCCCATTCTCTAAGTCTACACTAAAATTGTTATTGTTTAAAAAGATAGATAACACCTTTACTACTCATTCCCCAGCATTGCACAACCAAAATTGTTATATTAATATACTTTATAACTTTGAACCCCTTAGCGGTCAAGTACGTGTTTCTCTGGGGTTTTAAGCGATGAGGGTATTGCAGTGATACCTCACTATTGAGGCATCACTGCAATACCCTTTTTTACCCACTGTCATGAGATGCAGGACATATGCAGGACACAGCAATGATGGTACAACTCTATTTTATTACAGAGCATAGCAATACACATCCAGACAGGTTGATTGTACTAAACTAACTGCGACACAGACACCGGACCTAAGCCCCGCCCACATGCTAGTGACATCACATCCTGCTCTCATCACATCTTCCCCTTTTTCAAAGGCAAAGCATACATTCGCATATATTAAATAACAAGGTACACCAACAGGGTATACAACAACATTTTGTTTTAGAACATTATAAAAACAGATAAATTAGAAAACATGAACAAATAAATTACATCCTGACTTGGACATCGGGGTAGACTACCCTAGTCCACAGTGACCATGGGATTATTCTGCCCATACTTCCGGTCACTGTTCTAGCTAAAGTCAGTCCCTGTATCGGGCCGGAAGTTTCACCACTCTTCCGCTTGATGTAACTTTGCATGAACTGTCCTCTGATACAGAAGATGGTGAACAAGAGTCTGCTGGAGGCAAAGATATATCCCCGCTATGATCTTGCTGAGGGGAAGGCACCTCTCTTAGAACAGGGGATCCCACCGGCGGTGGTACTGAGGTATCCGGTTCCAGACTCTCAGGTACAGGCTGAAGATGTCTTCGGTTACGGCGTGTAACCGTCCCTCCCTCTGTAAGGACTGTGTAAGACCTTGGTTCTGGAGAGCGGCCCACTACCGTAGCAGGCGTCTTCCATTTCTTCTCATCATCCAGTTTAATTCTGACACTTTGGCCCGCTTTCAGTTCCTGTAAAGGCCTGACAGAATGTCTCCTGTCGTAGAAGAAACGATAACCCTTTTTGGCCTCTTCATCCCTCCTAAGGACTTCGTCCCGAGGAACAGGGCCAGGCGGCTTGAAGACACCCACTGAGGGTAAAGTGGTGCGAATCTGGCGTCCTAGCATCAGCTGTGCCGGGCTAAACCCGGTGGCTTGAATGGGCGTCGCCCTGTATGACAAGAGGGCTAGGTACGGTTCAGATTGCTTTAGAATGAATTTTGTTGTTTCAACTGCCCTTTCAGCCATTCCGTTGGCCTGCGGATAATGTGGACTTGACGTGGAATGTACAAAATCATATTCCCTGCTGAAAGCACTGAACTCTGTAGAAGCGAACTGCATGCCATTATCACTAACCAGCTCCATTGGAATGCCCCAGCGGGCGAACAGGCTCTTCAGGCGAATGATAACTGCCTGACTTGTGATATCATTCAGGGGTGCTATTTCCAAATACCTGGAATAGTAGTCGATAACAACAAGAAACTTTTTCCCGTGCAGTTCGCACAAATCAGCAGCTATTTTCTGCCACGGCCCCGCAGGCAGCGGAGTAGACATTAAGGGCTCCCTTCTCTGAGTAGGCCGGCGTTCCCGGCAAAAGGCACATTTAGACACGTGATTTGCAATGTCGGAGCTGATCCCAGGCCACCACACAGCTGTAGCTGCTCTTTCTCTGCACTTTGTAATGCCTAAGTGCCCATCGTGTATCCTGTTCAACATCTCCTTCCTCATGCTGACAGGAATTACAATACGGTCTTGGAACAGCACCAACCCCTCCAGCTCCGTGAGCTGCGACCTCTCTGGCTGGTAAGCATTTAAAGACATCCAGGCTGCCCAGCTCTCGGGCCAGCCATCTCTTATGTACCTTATAACTTCTTGCAGATCTGTGTCCAAATATGTCTCTTTCTTTATCTCTTCCAGTTTCCTTGAAGAAATGGACTTAGAGGCCAGAACTGAATCAACATACACTTTTACATCCGACTCTGTGGAGGATTCTTCAGCAGCAGCCAGCGGGAGCCTGGACAGTGTATCTGCCACAACCAGCTGCTTCCCCGGCACATGCACTGCCTGAACATTGAACCTGAGTAGTCTCATTAAAAGTCTCTGGCATCTCAAGGGTGTTTTGTCGATGTCATAAGAATTGATAAGAGGGACTAGCGGTTTGTGGTCAGTTTCCAGACTAAATTTCTCCAAACCCACTAGATAACGCTGAAAGCGCTCACAGGCCCAAACTGCAGCCATGCACTCTTTCTCAATTTGAGCGTATTTTGACTCTGCAGCCGTCAGTGTGCGGGAACAGTAGGCGATGGGCTGTAGTTTGTTGTCATTCAGCTGCAGGAGTGCAGCCCCCAACCCATAACTGCTTGCATCAGCACTAACCACAGTCTTTTTTGAAGGGTCGTAGAACCCCAGCACTGGGGCAGACCCCAGCAGGGACTTAGCATGCAGGAACGCTTTTTCTTGTGAGGGTCCCCAGACCCAGGCAACATCTTTCTTAAGCAACTCTGTAATAGGGTGCAAAACTGTAGATAAATCTGGAAGAAACTTGCCCACGTAATTTACAAGGCCCAATATCTGTCTCAGCTCATGTACATCAGAAGGGCTTTTCATCTGTTCGATAGCCCGAATTTTCTCGGGGTCCGGCTTGATGCCATCCCCGTTGATGATATGCCCAAAGTAGCATAACTCAGTTTTCCTAAAATGACATTTTTCTTTATTCAGCTTCAGCCCAGACTCTTTGATAGCCTGCAGCACACAACTCAAACGCTGATCATGCTCCTCCACTGTAGACCCATACACTAGAATGTCGTCCATGACGACTGCTGTGCCCACGTGGCCACTCAGGAGAGAACTCATTTCCCTCTGAAAGATCTCAGGAGCGGAGGATATCCCAAAGGGAAGTCTGCAGAAGCAGAACCGACCTACCGGAGTGATAAAGGTAGTCAGTTTGCGGCACTTTGGATCCAGGGGGATCTGCCAAAAGCCGCTAGAAGCGTCTAATGTGGAAAAGAACTTCGCCCCAGCCAACTTCGGGGCTATATCTTCCAATGTCGGCAGCACAAATCTCTCCCTCTTCACTGCCTCATTCAACCTTTTCAGGTCCACACAGATGCGCACCTTTCCGTTTTTCTTTGCAACTGGAACAATGGGGGCACACCAATCAGTTGCTTCAACAACCTCTTCAATAACCCCCATAGACTTCATGCGCATGAGCTCTTTCTCCACTTGAGGCATGAGGGGGAACGGAATTCTACGAGGAGTAGAAATACTGTACGGGACTGCGTCACTTTTAAGTGCTATACGGACAGGTTTGCAGCTCAGTAGGCCCAACTCGCCAAACATATCTTCAGAGATCTCATTCACTCTGGCCACGAGGCCCAAGTCACAGGCTGCTTTTCTGCTCAATAAACTGTTAACACACTGACCTCGGATCACATGCACCCACATGGTGAACTTCCTTTGTTTGTACTCACAGCTGGCAAGAAATTTCCCCACACAATCAATGCGGCCACCAGGACTATGAACATTTGTAGTAACCTTCGCCAGCTGGGGCTGTCGAGGCAGTTTCATAAATTCAGCAAAAGACATTACAGTGATATCTGCTCCTGTGTCAATCTTAAAATCAACTTTGGCTCCCATTACAGTAAAGGTAACTTTCCAATCTTCCTCTGAGCTTGTCCGTTCCACAACAGACCCCACAAAAGACACTTCCTGACCCTCCTGGTCACTGTCCACCTGCATCTCCTTAATGTATTCAGTTTTACACACCACTTCAAAATGGCCTATTCTGTTACATTTTCTGCATCTTTTATCTCTGGCCGGGCATATAGCACTCTGATCATGAGCCCGGTAGCACCGTGTGCATCGGCCATGTTGCGCCCATCCACTTCTAGGCCTTTCCAGTACTTTAGATCTACCGCTCACACTGTGCCTTTCACTAGTAATTTTCCTAGACTGTTGCACTTCATCCACAATACTCTCAGACCTCAGATCAGCACTTTGCTTTTTCACCAGTTCACTCTGGCGGGCCATCCTAATAGCCCCGTCTAACGTTAAATCAGGCTCTAACTGCAGCTTCAGGGAGACTTCAGCATCTGCAATTCCAATAACTATTCTGTCTCTGATTTGCTCTTCTTTAGCAACACCAAACTCACAGAATTCAGCTAATTCATACAGGCTGCGCACAAATGACTCCACAGATTCTCCCACACGCTGATTACGTTTGTGAAAACAAGCTCTCTCATGAATCACATTTCTTTTGGGCACAAAGTGGGCACTGAGTTTATCCATAACTATATCAAAGTTAACTTCTTCCCCTTCTTGGAAAGTAAAAGCATTGAACACTGGCTCTACATCTTTCCCCATAGAATATAAAAGAGAATTAACTTGTACTTCACCACTCTCCTTGTTCAGTTTGGATGCAATCCTGAAGCGCTGAAACCGCTGACGCCATGTGGGCCAAGCTGCAGGCTGAGAAAAGTCAAAAGGCTCAGGTGGGGTAAACTTTGACATTGCAATCGATCAGAAACAGAAGCGCAGTCCAGAACTTCTGACACCATGTCATGAGATGCAGGACATATGCAGGACACAGCAATGATGGTACAACTCTATTTTATTACAGAGCATAGCAATACACATCCAGACAGGTTGATTGTACTAAACTAACTGCGACACAGACACCGGACCTAAGCCCCGCCCACATGCTAGTGACATCACATCCTGCTCTCATCACACCCACTGATGCAGAGAGGGCTATTCTGTGGCCCTCTCTGCATCGGCCATTGATGGGGACAAAACATTGGGGACAAAACATTCTTTAGATATATCAGTGAAAGAAGAAAAAATAAGGTAGGAATAGTAAAATTGAAATCAGTTGATGGTAGAATAATAGAAGGAGATAAGCAGATTGCAGACTGTCTCAATGATTACTTCTGTTCTGTTTTCACTAAAGATTGTGAAGATACAATGTCTACATTAAGGGATGCTATGCAAAATAGAAACAAGCTTAACAGTAATCTTTTTACAGAGGATGAGGTTTTGTTAGCATTATCAAAAATAAATGTTACAAAGGCAGTGGGTCCTGATAATATTCATCCAAGGGTTTTAAAAGAACTTTGTTCAGTGCTAACTGTCCCATTAACTGATCTGTTTAATCAGTCACTATTAACAGGAGCTGTCCCAGATGATTGGAGAATAGCAAATGTAATACCTCTTCATAAAAAGGGCAGTAGAGAAGAATCTGGCAACTACAGGCCAGTTAGTTTAACTTCAGTAGTAGGGAAATTAATGGAAAGCCTCTTAAAGGAAAGAATTATGACTTACATAAAGACAAACAATTTAGAGGACCAAAATCAGCATGGTTTTACTTCAGGGAGATCATGTCAGACTAATCTAATTGACTTCTTTGATTATGTAACAAAAGTATTAGACAAGGGAGGAGCAGTTGATGTAGCATATCTAGATTTCAGCAAAGCATTTGACACCGTCCCACACAATAAACTTATTCACAAACTATATCTCCTTGGTCTAGATTCAAAAATTGTGAACTGGGTGGAATGCTGGCTTAAGGACAGAAAACAAAGTGTCTTAGTAAATGGAGTTCATTCAGCAGAGGGGGCTGTTACTAGTGGTGTTCCTCAGGGGTCAGTTCTGGGGCCTGTTTTGTTTAACATATTTATCTGCGATATCAGCAAAGGGCTACAGGGGAAAGTATGTCTCTTTGCAGATGATACAAAAATTTGCAACAGAGTGGATGTTCCAGGGGGGGTAGACAAAATGAGAAGTGATATACAACAATTGGAGGATTGGACAAACGACTGGGATCTAAAGTTTAACACAGCAAAGTGTAAAATAATGCATTTAGGGAAGAAAAATCCAAATGTTAATTACAGACTCAATGACACTTTACTGACTGTTACAGACGAGGAACAGGACTTGGGAATTATTATTTCAGATGATTTAAAACTTAGTAAACAATGTAGTAAGGCAGCGAGTAAGGCTAGCAGAATGCTTGGATGTATTGGTAGAGGTATTTGCAGCAGAAATAGTAAGGTTCTTATGCCACTTTATAGATCATTAGTTAGGCCTCATCTTGAGTATTGTGTGCAGTTCTGGAGGCCATATCTTCAGAAGGATATTAACAAACTTGAATCTGTGCAAAGGAGGGCTACCAAAATGGTACATGGTCTAAAAAATAAAACTTACCAGGATAGGCTCAATGACCTAAATATGTATAGCTTAGAGGAGAGAAGGGAAAGAGGTGATATGATAGCAACTTTCAAGTACATTAAAGGGTTTAGTAAAACTGAGGCTGTGGGTATTTTACATAAAATGGAAAATTCAAGAACAAGGGGTCATGAGCTCAAGCTAAAGGGTAGTAGATTCAGGAGTAATTTGAGGAAGCACTTCTTTACAGAAAGAGTGATTGATTTATGGAATAAACTTCCTCAAGAGGTAGTAGCAACAAACACTGTGGGGGACTTTAAAAATGCATGGGACAAGCATAGGGCTATCCTACGAACTAGATAAGTTTATACTGTTAGGTAAGGTGGGGCAGACTTGCTGGGCCTATGGCTCTTATCTGCCGTCAATATCTATGTTTCTATGTTTCTATGTTGGTGAGTGAGAGCAGCAGCAGGGAGGCGGGTGGGCAGCCCATTGGTGTTTTATTTCGTATTTGTCTGGGGGTGGGGCGTACGTGCACGCGCTCAATTTCCATTAGATGCAATTGAATTAATGCATGATGCATCGGCAAAAATTAAAGTTTAATTGTTTGATGTCAGGAAACATCGTTGGAGTTTAAAAGTAGGTCATTAATGATATATTAATGTTTGTAATATGACATTTGCGGTCCTGGTGTGAACAAAAAGCTAAAGTTTTGGAATCCTTTAAGATAGCGGTAACAGTTGTGAGGTGGGGAGGGTAGAGAGCTGTTTGAGGGGGGTCAAGGATTTGGTGGTGAAATGGTGGCATGAAATATACCAAAATGGGCCTAGATCAATACTTTGGGTTGTCTACTACACTACACTAAAGCTTCTCTCTTTTTATTTATGCAAATTATGACATTTAGGGACATCTCCCTAAATGTGATGCGGGAATCCAGACATGGACCCGTTGCTCAGTGTACTTAGAGGGATATGACTGCACCTCACTGATGTGGCCCTTAAAGGGACAGTATACTGTAAAATAGTTTTTCCCTTAATGTGTTTACAATTGCTTTTTTTACCAACTGCAGAGTAAAAAATGTATGAAAATTAGCTTTTTAAGGTTTATTTCTGTATATTAAAGCTCTGATTTTGTGTTTTGAAGCCACAGCCTAATAAAATGGGTTGAGCTTGTAGGTATAATCAGATCTCATTACTGTATCACATTGTGCACATATACCTGCTTCTTTATCTTATATCTGTCCTTAAAACATTCACCAGTACTTTGAGAGAACAATGGAAAATCAACATTTTATTACCTTATCTCTGCTATATCGCACTGGGAGTGTAATTTCTTCTGCTGGCTGTGTTTACAAAGCTTATCTATAGCTGGTACGCGCGGCCACAAACTTTCAGAATAGGTGGGGATACCACATGCTAAATTAACAATTTCAAATGCCAATATAAGGGTAAAGGAGCTACTTGTAAACACTTTAATACACTCCAGCAGGTAAAGTGGATCATTGGGAACAAATTAAAGGGGAGAAAATTTTTGAGTAAACTGTCCCTTTAATAGGCTGAAATGTACACTTTGGGGTATTGTTTCTTTTGTTTAGAGAGGGATTGTCTAGTAATTTGGGGGTAGACTGTATTGTGAAGTCAGAATCAGACTGATATACTTCAGGAAAGTTCTTCTTTGTGAAAGGTACGTGTTGAGCTAAAAGAGGCTACTTCTTGGGTGGTTACTAACCATAGAACAAGTTATTATGTAATTGTTTGTTCCCAGATTGAGCGCTTCTTTCTTTTTATTTATGCAATACTTTGCGTTGTCTACTACACTAAAGCTAAAATTAATCTTACAAGCTCCCTAATTAACCCCTTCACTGCTGGGCATAATACACGTTTGGTGCGCAGCTGCTTAGTGGCCTTCTAATTACTAAAAAGCAATGTCAAAGCCATATAACCTAAAATTGTGAAAACGTGAACATTTTTTTTTATTTAATTGTATTTGGCGGTGGTGAAATGGTGGCATTAAATATACCAAAATGGACCTAGATCAATACTTTGGGTTGTCTACTAAAAAAAAATATATATACATGTCAAGGGATATTTAGGGATTCCTGACAGATATCAGCGTTCCAATGTAACTATCACTAATTTTGAAAAAAAAAAAACGGTTTGGAAATTACAAAGTGCTACTTGTCAAAATTAAACTTTCATGATTCAAATAGAGCATGTAATTTTAGACAACTTTCCAATTTATTTCCATTAACAAAATGTGCACAGTCTTTTTATATTTAAATGTTTTGAGTCACCAGCTCCTACTGAGCATGTGCAAGAATTCACAGAATAAATGTGTATTCATTTGTGATTGGCTGATGGCTGTCACATGGTACGTGTATGCATTTGTGATTGGCTGATGGCTGTCACATGGTACGGGGGGGGAGTGGAAATATAAATTTTAAAATTGTTAGTAAAAAATCTACTACATATTTGGGGGTCCATCCGATAAAAATCGTCGCCCGCAAAAGCCGGCGACGCCAATATTTGCGCGGGTTTGGTATCACATATACGGCGTAACCTAGAAGTTACGCGCGTATATTTCTGCCGTCGCCCGTAGTTTTTTGGGCTATAGGCAGGTATACCAAACCAGCGCAGTTTGGTATCCAATATGCAGCGTAAGGACTTACGTGGCGAAAATGGAGAAAACTTACTCCATTTTCACCTCGCCACAAAAAGCAGCCGTAAGAAGCCTTACGCTGACTATTGGAGCCCCGTAACTCCCTAAACTGGCTGCTAAAATAAACCTAACACCTAACGCATGCGCAATGTCTATCTCCCTGTCAACCGCGACCTTCTAAAATAAACCTAACACCTAACGCATGCGCAGTCTATCTCCCTGTCAACCGCGATCTTCTAAAATAAACCTAACACCTAACGAATGCGCAATGTCTATCTACCTGTCAACCGCGATCCCCCCCGAAATCTCTAATAAAGTTATTAACCCCTAAACCGCCGCTCCCAGACCCCGCCGCCATCTACATAAACTAACCCCCTACTGTGAGCCCCTAAAACCGCCGCCATCTACCTTATCTATCCCCTAATTAGAACCCCTTACACCGCTGTCATCTACCTTATCTATCCCCTAATCTGACCCCTTACACCGCCGCCACCTATATAAAAATTATTAACCCCTAATCTAATCCCCCTATGCCGCCGCCAGCTATATTAATATTATTAACCCCTAATGTAAGCCCCTTACACCGCCGCCATCTCTATTAAAATGATTAACCCCTAATTTAATCTACCTACCCCGCCGCCAGCTATATTATCTATATTAACTCTAAGTATATTATAGTTAATATAGGTATTACATTATATATATTAACTATATTAACCCTAATTATATTAGGGTTAATATAGTTAATATAGGTTACTATAGTATTTATATTAACTATATTAACTCTATCTAACCCTAACACCCCTAACTAAATTTATATTAAATTAAATTAATCTAATTCATTTATAAACTAAAATATTCCTATTTAAATCTAAATACTTACCTATAAAATAAACCCTAAGATAGCTACAATATAATTAATAATTACATTGTAGCTATGTTAGGGTTAATATTTATTTTACAGGTAAATTGTTAATTATTTTAACTAGGTATAATAGCTATTAAATAGTTATTAACTATTTAATATCTACCTAGTTAAAATAATTACCCAATTACCTGTAAAATAAATCCTAACCTAAGTTACAAATACACCTACACTATCAATACATTAAATAAACTACAAACATCTATCTAAAAATACAATTAAATTAACTAAACAAAATTACAAAAAAACAAACACTAAATTACAAAAAATTAAAAAAAAGATTACAAGATTTTTAAGCTAATTACACCTATTCTAAGCCCCCTAATAAAATAATAAACCCCCAAAATAAAAACAATTCCCTGCCCTATTCTAAATTAAAAAAATTTCAAAGCTCTTTACCTTACCAGCCCTTAAAAGGGCCTTTTGTGGGGCATGCCCCAAAGAATTCAGCTCTTTTGCATACAAATACAATACCCCCCCCATTACAACCCACCACCCACATACCCCTATTCTAAAACCACCCAAACCCCCCTTAAAAAAGCCTAACACTACCCCCCTGAAGATCTCCCTACCTTGTCTTCACCACACCGGGCCGAACTCCTGATCCGATCCGGGCGATGTCTTCCTCCAAGCGGCAAAGAAGAATTCTTCCTCCGGCGATGTCTTCCTCCAAGCGGCAAAGAAGAATTCTTCCTCCGGCGACGTCTTCCTCCAAGCGGCAGCAAAGTCTTCATTCTTCCCGCGGCATCTTCAATCTTCTTTCTTCGCTCCGCCGCCGCGGAGCATCCATCCCGGACGACAACTGAACGACGAATGAGGTACCTTTAAATGACGTCATCCAAGATGGCGTCCGCCGAATTCCGATTGGCTGATAGGATTCTATCAGCCAATCGGAATTAAGTTAGAAAAATCTGATTGGCTGATTGAATCAGCCAATCAGATTCAAGTTCAATCCGATTGGCTGATCCAATCAGCCAATCAGATTGAGCTTACATTCTATTGGCTGATCGGAACAGTCGCCGGAGGAAGAATTCTTCTTTGCCGCTTGGAGGAAGACATCGCCGGAGGAAGAATTCTTCTTTGCCGCTTGGAGGAAGACATCGCCCGGATCGGATCAGGAGTTCGGCCCGGTGTGGTGAAGACAAGGTAGGGAGATCTTCAGGGGGGTAGTGTTAGGCTTTTTTAAGGGGGGTTTGGGTGGTTTTAGAATAGGGGTATGTGGGTGGTGGGTTGTAATGGGGGGGGGGTATTGTATTTGTATACAAAAGAGCTGAATTCTTTGGGGCATGCCCCACAAAAGGCCCTTTTAAGGGCTGGTAAGGTAAAGAGCTTTGAATTTTTTTTAATTTAGAATAGGGCAGGGAATTGTTTTTATTTTGGGGGTTTATTATTTTATTAGGGGGCTTAGAATAGGTGTAATTAGCTTAAAAATCTTGTAATCTTTTTTTTATTTTTTGTAATTTAGTGTTTGTTTTTTTTTGTAATTTTGTTTAGTTAATTTAATTGTATTTTTAGATAGATGTTTGTAGTTTATTTAATTTATTGATAGTGTAGGTGTATTTGTAACTTAGGTTAGGATTTATTTTACAGGTAATTGGGTAATTATTTTAACTAGGTAGATATTAAATAGTTAATAACTATTTAATAGCTATTATACCTAGTTAAAATAATTAACAATTTACCTGTAAAATAAATATTAACCCTAACATAGCTACAATGTAATTATTAATTATATTGTAGCTATCTTAGGGTTTATTTTATAGGTAAGTATTTAGATTTAAATAGGAATATTTTAGTTTATAAATGAATTAGATTAATTTAATATAAATTTAGTTAGGGGTGTTAGGGTTAGATAGAGTTAATATAGTTAATATAAATACTATAGTAACTATATTAACCCTAATATAATTAGGGTTAATATAGTTAATATATATAATGCAATACCTATATTAACTATAATATACTTAGGGTTAATATAGATAATATAGCTGGCGGTGGGGTAGGTAGATTAAATTAGGGGTTAATCATTTTAATAGAGATGGCGGCGGTGTAAGGGGCTTACATTAGGGGTTAATAATTTTAATATAGATGGCGGCGGTGTTAGGGGCTCACTTTAGGGGGTTATAGATATAATATAGCTGGCGGCGGGGTACGGGAGCGACGGTTTAGGGGTTAATAACTTTATTAGGTTGCGGCGGGGTACGGGAGCGGCGGTTTAGGGGTTAATAGCTTTTTTATTGTTAGGATAGTGAGGGGGGATAGCGGATAGAGGGTTAGACGTGTCGGGCTATGTTAGGGAGGCGTGTTAGACGTGTCGGGCTATGTTTAGGAGGCGTGTTAGACAGTGCGGGTGATTTAGACTTTAGTCAGGTTTTATAGGCGCCGGCAGTTTCTAACGTGGCGCAAGTCACTGGCGACTCCAAAAATCTGTACTTACGCAGATTTCTGGACATCGCTGGTTTGTGAGACTTGCGCCACTTTAGCAAGTGACGGCGCCGCATATTGGATGGCTCGAGTTGCGAGCTGAAACTGTGGGCGACGTGGGTTCCCTCGCTTGCGCCGCAAACTGCGATCTATATCGGATCGCGCCCCAGAAGTTCAGACTAAGTGCTATTGCATTGTCTTGTTATGTTGCATTTGTTGATTATACAAATTTGTGTTGACTAGTCGGTTAAGCCTCTTCTACAAAGAATATTACGAGAACAAAGCAAATTAAATAATACTAATATTGGAAATTAGTTAACAATGTTATGCTCTAATTGACTAATGAATTAAATATTTTGAGGTGCATAACACTTTTTTAATATATTTCGTTGTATAATACATTGTGTTTAGCACTCCAGAAAACAAAACAAGCAGCAAAAGTTTTCTATAATCTTGACTATATTTGTATTTTATTTTCTGTTTTTCACAACAATATTAGCCAAACTACATGAGTAGCAGGCTTTCAAAAAAATGTATTACTCATAGAGAGTCCACAAATTATTCAATTACTCTAAAATGTTAATGCTTCAGGATCTGTCCTAGGTGTGAGCAAGGGCTTTTCTACTGAGAGTGAGGGGTGGGAAACTTCATACTGAAGCTGTTGTGTAAATAAAATAGGAAAATAATATCATTATGAACAAAATGTAAATATTGCATGACTGTAAAAACAGTTAGTGAATAAAAAGGTTCTTTCTCTTTTTGAAAGTGCATGTAAACTTAACTACACTTCTTTACGCCATTTGAATGTTAACCTAAAAATAACTAGAGTTTCATTCATCATTTCCTCATAAACATTACCCTACTCACAAAATCGCACTTTGAAGTCTCTCTCTTCACGCCGCTTCTCCTCCCGACATTGATTGTTATTTATTGACAGATTCCTAAAAATTGTTTCGGTTAATCATAATTCCTCCCCGGGGGGTTCAGCCCCTTTCCTGCAACGTCACGCTTTTTTAATTCACATCTTTTAATCCCAGTTTTTGTGTATGGATTCTAGATGCATATCCACGATTCACGCATGCTCAATACCTCTGCCACTTCTACTCTGATCTTTTAAAGTAAGAAGGATTGATAGCTGCTGGATTGTTGCAGTTTTAGCGAACCGGGTTGAAAGTATCAGCAATCATTTAACGATTTGCACAAACTTATATTTTAAATACATCATAATATTTACACAATCTCGGGAAAACGCGTCTTGACACATATGTATACGGAGGGTGGGATCGCTGTATACGTCAAACATGTAGAATAAGGAAGTCGGCTCTGGGAGGAGTCAGAAAAGAAACAGTAAAATGTTTAAATTAGATTTTATTGCAAAATCGTTTTTTGTATTAAAAAAACCCCATAGCTATTGAAATAATGTACTATGGATTAATTTAAAGCAAGCTTTCACAAACAGAAACTTTACATTCACTTTAACTAAACATTGCAATGCATTGTGGTTATATAAATTAGCCTTACACGACCAGTCAGCTCTGTACAGAAGCTGAGAGTTTAGTTGCAATTCAGCGCTGTGACTGTGAGATCTGCTTTTGTACTGTTACTTCCATGCGAGTCTGTACTAGTTACAGGGATTTTATTACAAGCACAGAGACTCATATTTCTCCAACATTGGTGTGTCCGGTCCACGGCGTCATCCATTACTTGTGGGAATATACTCTTCCCCAACAGGAAATAGCAAAGAGCACAGCAAAAGCTGTCCATATAGCCCCTCCTTGGCTCCGCCCCCCAGTCATTCTCTTTGCCGCTCTGAACAAGTAGCATCTCCATGGAGTTGGTGAAGAGTATGTGGTGTTTAGTTGTAGTTTTTTTATTCTTCTATCAAAAGTTTGTTATTTTGAAATGGTACTGGTATGTACTATTTACTCTAAAACAGAAAGAGATGAAGAGTTCTGTTTAAAAGAGGAGTATGATTTTAGCAGCAGTAACTAAAATCAATTGCTGTTCCCACGCAGGACTGTTGAGCCCAGAGAACTTCATTTGGGGGGAACAGTTTGCAGACTTTTCTGCTCAAGGTATGACTAGCCATTTTTCTAACAAGACTGTGTAATGCTGGAAGGCTGTCATTTTCCCTCATGGGGATCGGTAAGCCATTTTCTTAGACTCATATAGAATAAAGGGCTTATTATGGGCTATTAACTGGTGGACACTCTTAAGGGCTAAATCGATTGTTTATTTAGGTTATTTATTAAAGTTTTGAAGTGGATTTCAAACTTTTTACTATTTGGGGAACGTTTTTATTGTCAGGCACTAGTTAAGACACCTTCCCAGTCAGGAAGGGCCTTTCTCTGTAGTAGGCAGAGCCTCATTTTCGCACCATTATTGCGCAGTTTCTTTTGAGTGCAGTGCATGCAGCAGCATGTGAGAGGGTCTGGTATCCACTGAAAACGTTCCTAGAAGGCTGGAATTGGTATCGTATACCCCCCTGGGATAAGTGAAGTCGCAGCAAAGGCTGTGGCTGGGACTGTAGTGGGGTTAAATTGCAAACGGCTCCGGTTTCCGCATTTTAAGGGTTAACAGCTTGAAAATTGGGGTGTAATACTTTGAATGCATTAAGACACTGTGGTGAAAATTTGGTAAAGATTGGATAATTCCTTCATAGTTTTTCACATATTCAGTAATAAAGTGTGCCCTGTTTAACATTTAAAGAGACAGTAACGGTTTTGTTTAAAAACGGTTTTGTGCTTTATTAACCAGTTTAAGCCTGTTTAACATGTCTGTACCTTCAGATAGATCATGTTCTGTATGTATGGAGGCCAAGGTGGTTCCGCCTTCAAATGTATGTGTTAATTGTGCCATGGCGTCCAAACAAAGTAAGGACAGTACTGTCACACTTAGTAAAGTTGCCCAGGATGATTCCTCAGATGAAGGAAGTAGGGATAGTTCTGCATCCTCTCCTTCTGTGTCTACACCAGTTATGCCCGAGCAGGCGACCCCTAGTACTTCTAGCGCGCCAATGCTTGTTACTATGCAACAATTGACGGCAGTAATGGATAACTCCATAGCTAATATTTTATCCAAAATGCCAGAATTCCAGAGAAAGCGCGATTGCTCAGTTTTAAACACTGTAGAGCAGGAGGGCGCTGATGATAATTTATCTGTCATACCCTCACACCAGTCTGAAGTGGCAGTGAGGGAGGGTTTGTCAGATGGAGAAATTTCTGATACAGGAAGAATTTCTCAGCAGGCAGAACCTGATGTTGTGACATTTAAATTTAAATTAGAGCATCTCCTCGCATTACTTAAGGAGGTGCTATCTACTCTGGATGATTGTGACAATCTGGTCATCCCAGAAAAATTGTGCAAGATGGACAAGTTCCTAGAGGTCCCGGTGCACCCTGATGCCTTTTCAATACCTAAAAGGGTGGTGGACATAGTGAATAAGGAGTGGGAGAAGCCAGGCATAACTTTTGTCCCTCCTCCTATATTTAAGAAATTTTTCCCCATGGTCGACCCCAGGAAGGACACATGGCAAACAGTCCCTAAGGTCGAGGGGGCGGTTTCTACACTAGCCAAACGCACGACCATTCCCATTGAGGACAATTGTGCTTTCAAAGATCCTATGGATAAAAAATTGGAGGGTTTGCTTAAAAAGATTTTTGTACAGCAAGGATACCTCCTTCAACCTATTTCGTGCATTATTCCTGTCACTACAGCGGCATGGTTCTGGTTCGAGGAACTGGAAAAGTCGCTCAGTAGGGAAACTCCATATGAGGAGGTCATGGACAGAATTCATGCACTTAAGTTAGCTAATTCCTTCATTTTAGACGCTGCTTTGCAGTTAGCGAAATTAGCGGCAAAAACTTCAGGGTTTGCAATTGTGGCGCGTAGAGCGCTCTGGCTAAAGTCTTGGTCGGCGGATGTATCTTCCAAGACAAAATTACTTAATATCCCTTTCAAAGGTAAGACCCTTTTTGGGCCAGAATTGAAGGAAATTATTTCAGATATCACTGGGGGAAAGGGCCATGCCCTCCCACAAGATAGGCCTTTCAAGGCTAAGAATAAGTCCAATTTTCGTTCCTTTCACAATTTCAGGAACGGACCGTCTTCTAACTCTGCAGCCTCTAGACAAGAGGGTAACGCTTCCCAGTCTAAACCAGCATGGAAACCAATGCAAGGCTGGAACAAGGGTAAACAGGCCAAGAAGCCTGCTGCTGCTACCAAAACAGCATGAAGGGGTAGCCCCCGATCCGGGACCGGATCTAGTAGGGGGCAGACTCTCTCTCTTTGCTCAGGCTTGGGCAAGAGATGTTCAGGATCCCTGGGCACTAGAAATAGTCTCTCAGGGTTATCTTCTAGAATTCAAGGAAATACCCCCAAGGGGAAGGTTCCACATTTCTCACTTATCTTCAAACCAAATAAAGAGACAGACATTCTTACACTGTGTAGAAGACCTGTTAAAGATGGGAGTGATACACCCAGTTCCAACTGTGGAACAAGGTCAGGGGTTTTACTCAAATCTGTTTGTAGTTCCCAAAAAAGAGGGAACTTTCAGACCAATTCTGGATTTAAAAATTCTAAACAAATTTCTCAGAGTTCCATCGTTCAAAATGGAAACCATTCGAACAATTTTACCTGCAATCCAGGAGGGTCAATATATGTCTACCGTGGATTTAAAGGATGTGTATCTACATATTCCTATCCACAAAGATCATCATCAGTTCCTAAGGTTTGCCTTTCTGGACAAACATTATCAGTTGGTGGCTCTCCCATTCGGACTAACCACTGCTCCCAGAATTTTCACAAAGGTGCTCGGGTCCTTTCTAGCGGTTCTAAGACCAAGGGGCATTGCAGTGGCACCTTATCTGGACGACATTCTAATTCAAGCGTCGTCTCTTTCCAAGGCAAAGTCTCATACAGACATTGTTCTAGCCTTTCTCAGATCTCACGGGTGGAAGGTGAACGTAGAAAAGAGTTCCCTGTCTCCGTCGACAAGAGTTCCCTTTTTGGAAACAATAATAGATTCTTTAGAAATGAAGATCTTCTTGACAAAAGTCAGAAAGTAAAAGCTTCTAAACGCTTGTCAAGTTCTTCTTTCTATTCTGCAGCCTTCCATAGCTCAGTGCATGGAAGTAGTTGGGTTGATGGTGGCAGCAATGGACATAGTTCCTTTTGCTCAAATTCATCTAAGACCATTACAACTGTGCATGCTCAAGCAGTGGAATGGGGACTATGCAGGCTTGTCTCCACAGATAAAGGGTTGTCAGCGTCATGACTGCAGCCTTCCATAGCTCAGTGCATGGAAGTAGTTGGGTTGATGGTGGCAGCAATGGACATAGTTCCTTTTGCTCAAATTCATCTAAGACCATTACAACTGTGCATGCTCAAGCAGTGGAATGGGGATTATACAGACTTGTCTCCAAAGATTCAAGTAGACCAGATAACCAGAGACTCACTTCGTTGGTGGTTGTCCCAGGATCACCTGTCTCAGGGAATGAGTTTCCGCAGACCAAAGTGGGTCATTGTCACGACCGACACCAGTCTATTAGGCTGGGGCGCGGTCTGGGACTTCCTGAAAGCTCAGGGTCTATGGTCTCGGGAAGAGTCTCTTCTTCCGATAAACCTCCTGGAACTGAGAGCGATATTCAATGCTCTCCAGGCTTGGCCTCAACTAGCGAAGGCCGGATTCATAAGATTCCAGTCAGACAACATGACGACTGTAGCTTACATCAATCATCAGGGGGGAACAAAGAGTTCCTTGGCGATGAGAGAGGTATCCAAAATCATCAAATGGGCGGAGGATCACTCCTGCCACCTATCTGCAATCC
This sequence comes from Bombina bombina, assembly GCF_027579735.1. Lineage (NCBI taxonomy): Eukaryota > Metazoa > Chordata > Amphibia > Anura > Bombinatoridae > Bombina > Bombina bombina. Next base: position 69,201,897 of record NC_069503.1, read on the forward strand.
ACATCCCAGGAGTAGACAACTGGGAGGCGGATTATCTGAGTCGTCAGACTTTCCATCCGGGGGAGTGGGAACTCCACCCGGAGGTCTTTGCCCAGTTGACTCAATTATGGGGCATTCCAGACATGGATCTGATGGCATCTCGTCAGAACTTCAAGGTTCCTTGCTACGGGTCCAGATCCAGGGATCCCAAGGCGACTCTAGTGGATGCATTAGTGGCGCCTTGGTTGTTCAACCTAGCTTATGCGTTTCCACCGTTCCCTCTCCTCCCCAGGCTTGTAGCCAGGATCAAACAGGAGAAGGCCTCAGTGATTCTGATAGCTCCTGCGTGGCCGCGCAGGACTTGGTATGCAGACCTGGTGAATATGTCATCGGCTCCACCATGGAAGCTACCTTTGAGACAGGATCTTCTAATACAAGGTCCATTCGAACATCCAAATCTAGTTTCTCTGCAGCTGACTGCTTGGAAATTGAACGCTTGATCTTATCCAAGTGTGGGTTTTCAGATTCTGTGATAGATACTCTGGTCCAAGCCAGAAAACCTGTGACTAGAAAGATTTACCATAAAATATGGAAAAGATATATCTGTTGGTGTGAATCCAAGGGATTCTCCTGGAGTAAGATTAAAATTCCTAAGATCCTCTCCTTTCTCCAAGAAGGTTTGGATAAGGGATTGTCAGCAAGTTCTCTAAAAGGACAGATTTCTGCTTTATCTGTCTTGTTACACAAACGGCTGGCAGCTGTGCCAGATGTGCAAGCTTTTGTACAGGCCTTGGTCAGAATCAAGCCTGTTTACAGACCCTTGACTCCTCCTTGGAGTCTAAATTTAGTTCTTTCAGTTCTTCAAGGGGTTCCGTTTGAACCTTTACATTCCATAGATATCAAGTTACTATCTTGGAAAGTTCTGTTTTTGGTTGCTATTTCTTCTGCAAAAAGAGTGTCTGAATTATCTGCTTTGCAGTGTAACCCACCCTATCTGGTGTTCCATTCAGATAAGGTCGTTTTGCGTACTAAGCCTGGTTTTCTTCCGAAGGTTGTTTCCAACAGGAATATTAACCAGGAAATAGTTGTTCCTTCTCTGTGTCCGAATCCAGTTTCAAAGAGGGAACATTTGTTACACAATTTAGATGTAGTTCGTGCTTTAAAGTTCTATTTAAAAGCAACTAAGGATTTTAGACAAACCTCATCTTTGTTTGTCGTTTACTCTGGTAAGAGGAGAGGACAAAAAGCTACGGCTACCTCTCTGTCTTTCTGGCTGAAAAGCATTATCCGATTGGCTTATGAGACTGCCGGACGACAGCCTCCTGAACGAGTCACAGCTCACTCTACTAGAGCTGTGGCTTCCACATGGGCCTTCAAGAATGAGGCTTCTGTTGATCAGATATGTAAGGCAGCGACTTGGTCTTCTCTGCACACTTTTGCCAAATTTAACAAATTTGATACTTTTGCTTCTTCGGAGGCTGTTTTTGGGAGAAAGGTTTTGCAAGCCGTGGTGCCTTCCGTTTAGGTAACCTGATTTGCTCCCTCCCTTCATCCGTGTCCTAAAGCTTTGGTATTGGTTCCCACAAGTAATGGATGACGCCGTGGACCGGACACACCAATGTTGGAGAAAACAGAATTTATGCTTACCTGATAAATTACTTTCTCCAACGGTGTGTCCGGTCCACGGCCCGCCCTGGTTTTTTAATCAGGTTTGAAAAATTTCTTTCTCTATACACTACAGTCACCACGGCACCCTATAGTTTCTCTTTTTTTTCTCCTAACCGTCGGTCGAATGACTGGGGGGGGCGGAGCCAAGGAGGGGCTATATGGACAGCTTTTCCTGTGCTCTTTGCCATTTCCTGTTGGGGAAGAGAATATTCCCACAAGTAATGGATGACGCCGTGGACCGGACACACCGTTGGAGAAAGTAATTTATCAGGTAAGCATAAATTCTGTTTTTACTTTACCTTTTTTTTTTTTACTATTTATGCAGCTTTTCAAAGAAACAACATATCAATAAAAAATAAACAAGTTGAACATAACAGTGAAAACAAGAACAACCAATGAACAAGAGATATGCAAATGAGCTGATGAGATAAGCCAATAAGCATGATCGTAGTGCCCACAAACTGTCCAAATAGTCCCAATTCCTCCTCTTTCTTTTTGCTGCTAGTGCAGATAAGTACATTCTATATTTCTTTTGTTAACAATATTTGTATTTCCCTAAGTATTGTTTTTTTTCTTACCGGTTGGATAATATATTTCACTTACATACGTTTCCTTTCTTCCTTAATTTTTTATCATTGTTGAATAAAATGTTTTTAATTTTCTTCATACTTTAGTTTTTACTCTGTGGCCTTCTCGTTGGTGAGTGAGAGCAGCAGCAGGGAGGCGGGTGGGCAGCCCATTGGTGTTTTATTTCCTATTTGTCCGGGTGGGTGTGGGGCCATGAGTGCACGTGCCGCATTTCCATTAGATGCAATTAAATGCATGAGAAGGAGGGAGTGGAAGGTGGGAATCCAATGTTCGGCAAGGGATCTGGGAGGGGGTAGGGTATTGAGGGGGGGCAGCTACACTATAGAAAATTGGGGATTTTATTTATTTATTTAAGAAAGGCATAATTTTTTATCAAATTGGGTACTGGCAGATAGCTTCCAGTACCCAATATGGCGGCAACTAGGTAGAGGGGGGAGGGTCAGGGCTGTCTTTAATACTGACTGGGCCCTGGGCAAACATTTCCTTGGGCCCCCCCCCGCCCATGCAATTTTGCTCTCCACCCCAACACCCCAAAAAACAACAAAATCATTTTTTTTTTATTTTTTTTTAAATTATTAGCCCAGCAGTGGATCATTCACTGTTGGGCTAATCATTTTCAAAAAAATATGAAATAAATTTCAATATGTGAAACTGGACCTAAGCAGTACTAATAAGTAAATAAATATATAAATTTCTCCACTGTAGATTAATTTAAAATATTTACTAATTAATTAAATGTCGGTTTTTAATTTATTTATATATTGTTTTTAAGTACATAAATATTTAATGCAATGCACGGCATTGCATAGTAAAAATCAGTGTCGGACCTAATGTCTACAGGGCCCCAGTGCAAGAATTTATTTTGGGCCTCCCTAAAAGCATCTCACCATTTTTTTGATAGTCACTACATATTTATTGTTTAGACAGCCACTGTATAGCAAAATTACCACTCATGAATACCAAGGGAATGCCTAACATAACAAACTCCCCCAACCCATATACACACACACTCTCCAGAGTATACACATATACATATACATATACACACACACACACTACAGAGCACACACAAATTTATGTACACACTCTCTATAATCCAATATTAAAAATACAATATATGTGTGCCTCAAGACGGAAGAGAGCAGTGTCTGCAGCTGCACAGATGTTCAAATCCTCACGTGCCTGCTGCTCCAACTTTCTGCTGCATGCGCCTACAGTCAGCCCTACCCTGAATAATCCCCACCACCAAAGCAGTTACCTGGTAACAGTGGTAACCCCAGCAGGACCTTTTCTTATACAGTGAAATTGGTTGGATGCCAAGTTAGGGCTTAGCATTCAGTGCTGCACAGTGCACACCTAAAACAGCACATGGCACTAGCTTGGCATATCCCATGATCCCAGCACGGTCTGGCACCGTTCCTCACAAATAAATATAAGCAGAGAACTTTTGACTGTGACAGTATTAGGACTGACATCAGCAGACTGGCATGAACCAAAAAAAAAAAATTTTTTTTTTTTTTTTAGGACTCTTGGGCCCCACAACAAAGACTGGTCCCTGGGCAGCTGCCCCTTTTCCCTGTGTTAAAGACGGCCCTGGGGAGGGTTAGAAAGCTGTTGGGGGGGATCAGTGAGGTTGGGGGCTAAGAGGGATCCAACACTGCAGAATAACTATATATTTAAAAAAAAGAAAAATTTTATTTTAGTACTGGCAGACTTTCTGACATTCCATTTCAAGTAACTTGCGTTTAGTAGATATCCGATTCATAAAATCAAACTATTTCCAAACCCACTGCCGGCTATGCTTTTCTATCGCCCAATCCAGACCGATAACCCAGGTTATAAAAATGGCGGAGTATTGCCACAATTCGCATGCACAATATTCTGAATCGACATCCTTTACTTCACTCACAGGACAGAAGCAACGTCCCCATGTATGGATAGCAGAGCGGATGACGGAGCTTCTCAGAGCAGGTAAGAGCCGTGCGGTGCGCGAATCTCCCCACCAATAACGAGCATTAATTTCATATTAACTTTTCTATGGGTAATTCTGGCATTAGGGAGGGGATATGTGCATGTGCAAGTTTATGGATCTCAGTACGCATGCGCATGGTGAGGAAACGTCACTTAATTATATGCACAATATCGCCATCTGATTGGAAATTGATTCTTATTGTGCACGGTCCATATTGGAGGGTGGGGATTGACGTTGTCATCGGAAAAATTAAAATTTAATTGTTTGATGTCAGGAAACATCGTTGGAGTTTAAAAGTAGGTCATTTAGGATATATTAATGATTGTAATATGACATTTGCGGTCCTGGTGTGAACAAAAAGCTAAAGTTTTTGAATCCTTTAAGATAGCGGAGACAATTGTGAGGGGGTTCAGGGTTTTGGTGGTGAAATGGTGGCATGAAATATACCAAAATGGGCCTAGATCAATACTTTGGGTTGTCTACTACACTACACTAAAGCTAAAATTAACCCTACAAGCTCCCTAATTAACCCCTTCACTGCTGGGCATAATACACGTTTGATGCGCAGCGGCATTTAACGGCCTTCTAATTACTAAAAAGCAATGCCAAAGCCATATATGTCTGCTATTTCTGAACAAACTGTAAGTGGATCTTCGGGGGTTAGTGTTAGGTTTTTTTAAGGGTTTATTGGGTGGGTTTTAATTTTAGGTTAGGGACTTTGGGCTGAAAAAGAGCTAAATGCCCTTTAAAGGGCAATGCCCATACAAATGCCCTTTTCAGGGCAATGGGGAGCTTAGGTTTTTTTAGATAGGTTTTATTTGGGGGGTTTGGTTGTGTGGGTGGTGGGTTTTATTGTTGGGGGGGTTGTATTTTATTTTACAGGTAAAAGAGCTGATTTCTTTGGGGCAATGCCCTGCAAAAGGCCCTTTTAAGGGCCATTGGTAATTAATTGTAGGCTAGGGGGGGTTTTAATGGGGGGGGGGGCTTTTTATTTTGATAGGGCTATTAGATTAGGTGTAATTAGTTTAAATATTTGATAATTATTTTTTTATTTTTTTTGTAACTTAGTGTTTTTTATTTTGTGTAACTTAGTTGTTATTTTTTTGTAACTTAGTAATTCTTTATAGAAGATTTAAATAACTTGAGTAGGGTTCAGTTTTTAAATATGTAATATAGTTAATTTAATTGTTAGTTTAATGTAATTTTAGTATAATAGTTAGGGTAGGTTAATTAGTAGTTTAATATAGTTTAATTGAATTCTAAAGGTAAGTTTAAATTTATTATAAGATAGGGATGAGTTAATATTTAATGTAAAGTTAACGGGTTGTTAGGTTTAGGGGTTAATAGCTTAATTTAGTTTATGACAATGTGGGGCGCTGGCGGTTTAGGGGTTAATAGCTTTAGTTAGTGGTAGTGATGTGGGAAGCCAGGGGTATAGGGGTTAATACATTTATTTAGTTGCGGCGGTGTCCGGGAGCAGCGGGATAGGGGTTAATAACTTTATAAGAGTTGCGGTGGGCTCCGGGAGCAGCGGGATAGGGGTTAATAACTTTATTTAGTTGAGGCGGGGTCAGGAAGCGGTGGGATAGGGGTTAAACATTTTAGTATAGTGGCAGTGTTTAGTGACAGGATATAAATAAAGTTGGGAAAATAGCATCGAGATCAATGACTGTTAGTTAACAAAAGTCCGCTGCTCATCACCCCGTACTTGGTGCGTGGCTTTTTGCCGGATTTTTTTTATAAATATGGAGAGCCTATTCAGGTCCACAGCCGCGATGTTAGGTGATGTTAGGCGAGCGTATTGCAGCATAGTTGACGGCTTGATAATTCGGCCTCTCAGTCTTTTACTCACAGCTAGAACATAATCTGATATAACCACTTTCATTGAAAGGTTTACTACAACTTAATATTAAGAATATACCTAAATAAGTGGTTAAACTGAAAACAGTCTATAATGTAGTTGTTTCCTGGATCAAGCATAGTAAGGAGTTGGATATCAATAACTGGGTATCTCAGTATCTTACTATTCGAGGGAATCCAGATTTTTCACCTGGGCTTGAGCAAAGCATTTTCAAGAAATGGGAACAGAAGGGTTTGATTTATGTAGTCCATCCAATGTAGGGAAAAATAAGCGCTCCAAGCCCACAGATATATAAAAGTTCAATTTTATTCCAAACTTGTTAAAATCATACAAGATAGATTAAAAAGTGGTAAGCACAGTAGTGCAAAAACAGGTTGTAGAACAGGTGCAAAAAACAGCAAACGTTTCGTGCTCCATGCACTTGGTCACTGCTAATTGATGCACCTGTTCAGAGCTCCATTTATACCAAAATTCTTAAAGTGATATCACAAAATTTCATTAACCTGTACTTTGCCATTTTGTAAAGGAGCCTATGACAAGAAACATTTATTTATTTTTTCCTTTTCTTATACATAAAATGTTGTTATATAAATATGAAGGTTGATTCATGTTGGTTAAGGTGTGACTATGTTTTGTGAAAACAATCTATTATACACTAAGTACTAAAGCCTGTGTACACGGGCCATTTTTTGCAGTACAGCGGTCCCACCCCTTGCTCTCTCCCCCCTCTCTTTTCCTCTCATTTGCTTTCTCTCCCCCCTCTCTTTTGCTTTCTCTCCCCCCTCTCCTTTGTTCTCTGTCTCCCCTCTTTTGCTCTCTCTCTCCCCTCTTTTGCTCTCTCTCTCCCCTCTTTGGCTCTCTCCCTCCTTTCTTTTGCTCTCTCTCCCCCCTCTTTGGCTCTCCCCCCTCTTTGGCTCTCCCCCCCCTCTTTGGCTCTCTCCCCTCTTTTGCTCTCTCTCCTCTTTGGCTCTCTCTCTCTCCCCCCCTTTGGCTCTCCCCCCCTTTGGCTCTCTCCCCCCCCTTTGGCTCTCTCTCCCCCCTCTTTGGCTCTCTCCCCTCTTTTGCTCTCTCTCTCCTCTTTGGCTCTCTTTCCTCTTTGGCTCTCTCTCTCCCCCCTCTTTGGCTCTCCCCACCCCTTTGGCTCCCCCCCCCTCTTTGGCTCTCCCCCCCCTCTTTTGCTCTCTCTCTCCCCTCTTTGGCTCTCTCCCCCCTCTTTTGTTCTCTCCCCCCTCTTTGGCGCTCTCCCCCCCCTTTTTGGCTCCCCCCCCCTCTTTTGCTCTGTCCCCCCCCCCTCTTTGGCTCTCTCTCCCCCCTCTTTGGCTCTCTCCCCTCTTTTGCTCTCCTCTTTGGCTCTCTTTCCTCTTTGGCTCTCTCTCTCCCCCCTCTTTGGCTCTCCCCCCCCTTTGGCTCCCCCCCCCTCTTTGGCTATCTCTCCCCCCTCTTTGGCTCTTTTTCCTTTTTGGCTCTCTCTCTCCCCCCTCTTTGGCTCTCCCCCCCTTCTCTTTGGCTCTCCCCCCCCTTCTCTTTGGCTCTCCCCCCCCTTCTCTTTGGCTCTCCCCCCCTTCTCTTTGGCTCTCCCCCCCTTTGGATCTCTCCCCCCCCTTTGGCTTCCCCCCCCCTTTGGCTCTCTCCCCCCTCTTTGGCTCTCTCCTTTTTGGCTCTTTTTCCTCTTTGGCTCTCTCTCTCCCCCCTCTTTGGCTCTCCCCCCCACTTCTCTTTGGTTCTCCCCCCCTTCTCTTTGGCTCTCCCCCCCCTTCTCTTTGGCTCCCCCCTTCTCTTTGGCTCTCCCCCCCCCTTCTCTTTGGCTCTCCCCCCCCCCCTTCTCTTTGGCTCTCCCCCCTTCTCTTTGGCTCTCTCTCATCCCCCTTCTCTTTGGCTCTCTCTCCCCCCTCTTTGGCTCTCTCCCCCCCTCTTTGGCCCTTCTCCCCCCCTCTCCTGCTCCCTCTCTGGCTCTGTCTTCCCATCGTGGGACCCCGCCCGGCCACGCCCCATCGCGGCAACAACACGCCCCTCGTGACGCCCGGCCACGCCCCCATCGCAACGCTCCCGTTGGCCACAAACAGCTGTGAGGTCTGGGGAGCGCGCTCCATATCTCTTGCCACAGGCTGTTTCAATCAGCTTACCTCGCGCTCCCCAGACCTCACAGCTGTTTGTGTACCTCGCGCTCCCTATCTCAAGGCCAAGTGTTTGTCTCTACTGCGCATGACGGCTTCAGACAAACACTTGGCCTTTTATAATATAGGATTATTAAATCATTACTTTTGTAGAAAGAAGCATATACATTGCTCTATGAGTTATTATCTTCAGTGTTAAATATAATCAGAGCCAGGTTTCTATTGGGAATTTGTTTAAACCACTCTAATATAAAAATCCTTAATTTAAACAGTATGAAATCAAATATGCAATAGATGAGCCTATGACAAGAGCCCCCCCCCAAAAAAAACCCCCCATCAAAATAAGTGTATGTATAGCAATCTATTTTCTCTCTCATAAAGGAAAAGTTAGGTTAGCAATAATAGTGAGAAAATGTCTCATATCAACATATTTTCTTATTTCTTAATTCTTTTTAGGGGAATGAGCCCTTGACAAGAGACATACCTCTAAATTTAAAAATTTCCCAAAAACATTAAATGATTTATTAAATTTTCCTATTTCTTAATTCTTTTTAGGGGAATGAGCCTATAACAAGAGACATACCTCTAAATTAAAAAAAAAAAAAAAATCTTTTTTTTTTCTTCTTTCCTTTTTTTTTATCTGATTTATTAAAAAAAATAGGATGTTTATTATTTAGTGAATAAGTCTAAATCTCTTCTCATGTTGAGGCCCTCAGGGTGTGTAGTCTGTAGATTGAACATCCAGATAACTTCTCTTTTGTCAAGTGTTGTCTCTCTATCACCTCCTCTTCTCCATTGTGGGACAAAATCTATCCCCTGCAGGATAAGAGCAGATGTGTCTGCGTTGTGTAGAACCTTAAAGTGCCTTGATACAGGTGTGTCTGAGTTCTCATCCTCTATGGAGCGCAAGTGCTCCAAAAACCTCTCTTTTAGCTGTCTCTTTGTTTTTCCTGTGTATTGTTTATGGCAAATTTTACATGTGAGAAGATAAACCACATGAGTGGTAGAACAGTTGATATGATGATGTATCTTATAAGTCTTATTGGTAATAGTGGAATTAAATTCCTCTCCTTCCTTAACAAAGTCACAGGTTGTACATATTGGGCGTCTGCACTTATAAAAACCCTTTCTCTGTTTTAACCAGCAGGATGTTTTTTTGGTTCTTACATCTGATGGAGAAATGAAATTTGCTATCGTCTTACCTCTTCTAGATACAAAATCACAACCTTCTTTGAGAATCTCCTTAAGGATAGGATCTGAGTACAGAATTGGTATGGAATCTATAATAATATTGCACACCTTAGTGTATTCCATATTGTAAGTTGTAATAAATTTGATCTTGCTATTTTCTGATGTTCTTTTCTGTTTATTTCTATATTTTAGCAAGTCTTGTCTGGGAATTAAATCTACACTAGATTTTGCCTCTTTAAGTAACTCCTCACTGTAGCCTATATCCCTGAACCTTTGTGTTGCCTCTTCTGACTTTGCCTGATATTCATCCTCATTTGTGCAATTTCTTTTAATTCTGGTATATTCCCCCTTAGGGATACCCTTCACAACATGTCTTGGGTGGCATGAATTGTACTTGAGGATAGTGTTCCCAGCTGTAGACTTTCTATATATAGTAGTTTCAACTGTATTTTTGTCTGTGCTTATTAATGTGATATCAAGAAAATGTATTTCTTTATCACTCTGTTCACTGGTAAAGTTTAAGTTAAAGTTGTTATTGTTCAAATATTTACAAAAATCCTCTGCCTCTTGCTGATCTCCCTCAAACACAAACAACAGATCATCTATGTATCTGTAAAACTGGATAATCCTATCCTTGAAGGAGTTTTTATCTCCAAAAACGTGGAACAGCTCCCACCAACCCATAAAAAGGTTGGCGTATGAGGGGGCAAATTTAGCCCCCATGGCTGTCCCACGTCTCTGGAGAGAAAAGCTGTTCTGAAACAGAAAAAAATTGTGACTCAAAAGATATTCAATTGCCCTTAATATAAAGATTTTAATAGGGTATGTAAAATTTGTATTCTCTTCCAAAAAGTGTTCTATTGCTTCTATTCCCTTCTCGTGTTGTATAGTTGTATACAATGAGGAAACATCTGCTGTGATAAATCTATATGTGGATTTCCATTTTAGATTTTGTATTTTGTTTAAAAGGGCCGTGGTGTCCTGTATAAAACTGGGCAAATCCCTGACTAGGGGTTGTAAGAATGAATCAATTAACTCTGACATAGGTTCATTCAAAGAATCAATACCCGCTATGATGGGTCTACCCTGTGGGCTCTGAAGATTCTTGTGTGTTTTGGGAAGGTAATGAAAAACAGGAATGACTGGTAGTTTAGGAATAATTCTTTCCTGAACAGATTTATTTATGATGTTATTATATCTTGCATATAAAACAAGATTAGTCAGTTAATTCCTGTATTTCACTGTAGGATTGTCACTCAGTTTAATATACACTTCCCTGTCATTTAGTTGTCTCATGGATTCTGCAACGTAGTCATCCTTATTAAGGACGACCACATTGCCGCCCTTGTCAGATTGCCTGATGACAAGTGAGTCATCAGATGCCAGTCTTTTTATTGTATCTCTCTCCTTTTGTGTAAAGTTAGATGGAAATTTATTTCTCTTTTGGGCAGTTTGTAATCCCCTTAATCTCTCCTCCACTGTTTTTTGAAATATATCCAGAATTTTAGGTCTAGTATGTATAGGATAGAAATGACTTTTATTTTTGACATGACTAAGTGATATGTCTGTCTCACATAATAAGCCCTCCATATGACTATCACCTTCATGTTGTAACTGTTCCAGGTCCAAAAGACTACATATATCAGAAAAATCATTTAACCCCTTAGGTTCACATTTAACATCTTGGCTAACCTTGTTTTCATTCTGTTCCTGATCTTCATTGAAACCAAAATAATGTTTGCGCAAAGTTAAATTGCGTACAAACCTATTAATGTCAAGAACAGTTTAAAAAATGTTAAAATGATTATCAGGAACAAAATTCAAGCCCTTAGACAAAACCTGTATATCAGTATTAGTGAGATTTTTACTCGACAAATTTATAACATCATTGTTTAAGCATATTTTTTCGGAACATTCTGAGACCGTGTGGGATAAATCTTGTGTGTCTTGTTCTTTCCTTCTCCTTTTCTGGTTGGTTTGATTGCTCTTTCTCCCTTTCCCCCTTCTGCCTCAGTGGGTTGTTTTTTTCTTACAGACGGTGCAGTTTGGCGCGTCTCGTTTTTTGAGACTGTAATATCTATTTCTTCTGCCCCAGACTGTCCTTCTCCTTCTAACATGAGCGGATAAGATTCCTCCCCTGTTTCTCCTTCAGAGGAGTCATATTCATACTCAGTGTCTGTGTCTGCAAATGTGACTGCTTTACCCTTTTTATTGGAATTATTATTTTTGTACTTATTATATCTTCTGTTATATCTGGGTTTGGTCAGGTCATCCTGACTCCAGCGATACACCTGTTTTTGATCATAATCCCTCTTATCTCATTTTTCTGGATTTGAATTGCCAAAGATGTTAAATGTGAACCTAAGGGGTTAAATGATTTTTCTGATATATGTAGTCTTTTGGACCTGGAACAGTTACAACATGAAGGTGATAGTCATATGGAGGGCTTATTATGTGAGACAGACATATAACTTAGTCATGTCAAAAATAAAAGTCATTTCTATCCTATACATACTAGACCTAAAATTCTGGATATATTTAAAAAAACAGTGGAGGAGAGATTAAGGGGATTACAAACTGCCCAAAAGAGAAATAAATTTCCATCTAACTTTACACAAAAGGAGAGAGATACAATAAAAAGACTGGCATCTGATGACTCACTTGTCATCAGGCAATCTGACAAGGGCGGCAATGTGGTCGTCCTTAATAAGGATGACTACGTTGCAGAATCCATGAGACAACTAAATGACAGGGAACTGTATATTAAACTGAGTGACAATCCTACAGTGAAATACAGGAATGAACTGACTAATCTTGTTTTATATGCAAGATATAATAACATCATAAATAAATCTGTTCAGGAAAGAATTATTCCTAAACTACCAGTCATTCCTGTTTTTCATTACCTTCCCAAAACACACAAGAATCTTCAGAGCCCACAGGGTAGACCCATCATAGCGGGTATTGATTCTTTGAATGAACCTATGTCAGAGTTAATTGATTCATTCTTACAACCCCTAGTCAGGGATTTGCCCAGTTTTATACAGGACACCACGGCCCTTTTAAACAAAATACAAAATCTAAAATGGAAATCCGCATATAGATTTATCACAGCAGATGTTTCCTCATTGTATACAACTATACAACACGAGAAGGGAATAGAAGCAATAGAACACTTTTTGGAAGAGAATACAAATTTTACATACCCTACTAAAATCTTTATATTAAGGGCAATTGAATATCTTTTGAGTCACAATTTTTTTCTGTTTCAGAACAGCTTTTATCTCCAGAGACGTGGGACAGCCATGGGGGCTAAATTTGCCCCCTCATACGCCAACCTTTTTATGGGTTGGTGGGAGCTGTCCCACATTTTTGGAGATAAAAACTCCTTCAAGGATAGGATTATCCAGTTTTACAGATACATAGATGATCTGTTGTTTGTGTTTGAGGGAGATCAGCAAGAGGCAGAGGATTTTTGTAAATATTTGAACAATAACAACTTTAACTTAAACTTTACCAGTGAACAGAGTGATAAAGAAATAAATTTTCTTGATATCACATTAATAAGCACAGACAAAAATACAGTTGAAACTACTATATATAGAAAGTCTACAGCTGGGAACACTATCCTCAAGTACAATTCATGCCACCCAAGACATGTTGTGAAGGGTATCCCTAAGGGGGAATATACCAAAATTAAAAGAAATTGCACAAATGAGGATGAATATCAGGCAAAGTCAGAAGAGGCAACACAAAGGTTCAGGGATAGAGGCTACAGTGAGGAGTTACTTAAAGAGGCAAAATCTAGTGTAGATTTAATTCCCAGACAAGACTTGCTAAAATATAGAAATAAACAGAAAAGAACATCAGAAAATAGCAAGATCAAATTTATTACAACTTACAATATGGAATACACTAAGGTGTGCAATATTATTATAGATTCCATACCAATTCTGTACTCAGATCCTATCCTTAAGGAGATTCTCAAAGAAGGTTGTGATTTTGTATCTAGAAGAGGTAAGACGATAGCAAATTTAATTTCTCCATCAGATGTAAGAACCAAAAAAACATCCTGCTGGTTAAAACAGAGAAAGGGTTTTTATAAGTGCAGACGCCCAATATGTACAACCTGTGATTTTGTTAAGGAAGGAGAGGAATTTAATTCCACTATTACCAATAAGACTTATAAGATACATCATCATATCAACTGTTCTACCACTCATGTGGTTTATCTTCTCACATGTAAAATTTGCCATAAACAATACACAGGAAAAACAAAGAGACCACTAAAAGAGAGGTTTTTGGAGCACTTGCGCTCCATAGAGGATGAGAACTCAGACACACCTGTATCAAGGCACTTTAAGGTTCTACACAACGCAGACACATCTGCTCTTATCCTGCAGGGGATAGATTTTATCCCACAATGGAGAAGAGGTGGTGATAGAGAGACAACACTTGACAAAAGAGAAGTTATCTGGATGTTCAATCTACAGACTACACACCCTGAGGGCCTCAACATGAGAAGAGATTTAGACTTATTCACTAAATAATAAACATCCTATTTTTTTAATAAATCAGATTAAAAAAGGGAAAGAAGAAGAAAAAAAAAGAAAAAAAGAAAAAAAAAAAAGATTTTTTTTTTTAATTTAGAAGTATGTCTCTTGTTATAGGCTCATTCCCCTAAAAAGAATTAAGAAATAGGAAAATTTAATAAATCATTTAATGTTTTTGGGAATTTTTTGAATTTAGAGGTATGTCTCTTGTCATGGGCTCATTCCCCTAAAAAGAATTAAGAAATAAGAAAATATGTTGATATGAGACATTTTCTCACTATTATTGCTAACCTAACTTTTCCTTTATGAGAGAGAAAATAGATTGCTATACATACACTTATTTTGATGATTTTTTTTGGGGGGGGGCTCTTGTCATAGGCTCATCTATTGCATATTTGATTTCATACTGTTTAAATTAAGGATTTTTATATTAGAGTGGTTTAAACAAATTCCCAATAGAAACCTGGCTCTGATTATATTTAACACTGAAGATAATAACTCATAGAGCAATGTATATGCTTCTTTCTACAAAAGTAATGATTTAATAATAGTGTATAATAGATTGTTTTCACAAAACATAGTCACACCTTAACCAACATGAATCAACCTGCATATTTATATAACAACATTTTATGTATAAGAAAAGGAAAAAATAAATAAATGTTTCTTGTCATATGCTCCTTTACAAAATGGCAAAGTACAGGTTAATGAAATTTTGTGATATCACTTTAAGAATTTTGGTATAAATGGAGCTCTGAACAGGTGCATCAATTAACAGTGACCAAGTGCATGGAGCACGAAACGTTTGCTATTTTTTGCACCTGTTCTACAACCTGTTTTTGCACTACTGTGCTTACCACTTTTTAATCTATCTTGTATGATTTTAACAAGTTTGGAATAAAATTGAACTTTTATATATCTGTGGGCTTGGAGCGCTTATTTTTCCCTACATTGGATGGACTGTTGCTATTTTGTGCGTGTGCAGACGCACTGGGAATATTTGCTTGCCGCCTAGGATATTATCTACATTTTTTTCACATATACCCTTACTCTATTAGTGCCTATCATAATCTCAGGATTTGTTTTTATATACCCCAGGGGCGCTCCGTTGAGCAGGTTTCATTTGTATCTTTGATTTATGTAGCCCAACTTAAAGACATAGAACTACAGACAATTAAAACATTCAATGTATTAGTGCAGGAATTTACTCTATCTGCAAAAGATTTCTATGCGTACTTACAGATTAAACACTTTTTTTTTTTTTTTTTTTAAACCTAAAAGAAATACATGGAAACAATTGGACATTGGGAGTAATAGATTCTAGTTTAAAAATATATCAAGCTGGGCTGAGTTCAATATCGATCTGGTACAACTAATGATGCAGAAAACTGCAAGGTGGTCCAATCGAGATAATCCGGGCTGCTCTAGATGCAACTTTACAAATGCCGATATTAGTCATTGTTTTTGGTCATGACCCAAAATTTTGGAGCAGAGGTAATTTTTGGGTCAATAGATTCATAGAAAAGAAATGTAAATTAGAGGAACAACATCTATTTTTCTCACATCCAAATGTAAAAGATTTAGAGAACACAGCATTAATTAATATGGCTATTATGATTGGGCATAATGTAATATTGAAATCTAAGCACAGCCCAACAATGAAAAAATGTAATAATAAAATATTGATACAGATGAATATAGAACCTTTCAACGTCAATACAACACAGGAGACCAGAGTGGCTCTTTTTTTTCCAGAAATGGTTTAAAATATTACTGACATTCCCAGATATGGTTCAAAGGCAGATAATATATCCCTTTAGGAAATCTGATTACGTCATTATAGCTCTATTATCTGGTCATTTTTCAGAGTTCTGGGGTGACTGAGGGATAGGAAAGGGGGGAGACGGAGGAATGTATATATATAATGTCTTTCTCCCTTTTTTTTCCCCTTTACTTTTATTATTGTTTTTTTGTTTTGTTTTGTGTTTTATTCGTTTTTCTATGTGGTAATGAGTCTCTTAGTATTGCCAAAATATGTTTTTTTATATATAGACTATGGGGAATTATGTTGGAGGTTGTATATATCAGAAGACAGAGTGAGTCCAGCGTTATAGGTGTCTATGAAGTTGAAGAAAAGGGATACAAGCCCTGTCTATGAGTGAAGTCAGCAGTTTTTTTTCCTTGTTTCGGTCATTATTAAGGATTGACCTATAAAGTAAGGATATAGTTTAGGGGAACGGGGCCGTTTTTTTTGCATAATTTGGAACCTTATGTTGTATTAAGAGAGATAAGAAGACAATACAGTAGACAATATAAAATGGCTTTATATTGTGCATGCATATACTATTTAAGTAAGCATGGATATATCTATTGTTTAAAGGGACATGAAACTCCAAAAAAAAAAAATCATGATTCAGATAGAGCATACAATTTTAAACAACTTTCTAATTTACTGCTATTATCTAATTTCTTTCATTCTCTTTTTATCATTTATTGAAAGGGCAGCAATGCACTAATGGTTTCTAACAGAACACATGGGTGAGCCAATCACAATAAGTATATTATATGTCGCCACCAATCAACAGCTAGAGCCTAGGTTCTCTACTGCTCCTGAGCTTGCCTAGATAAACCTTTCAGCAAAGCATAACAAGAGAAGGAAACAAATTAAATAATAGAAGTAAATAGGAAAGTTGTTAAATGACAATTGGTATATTATATGCAGCTACCAATCAGCAGTAAGAACCTAGGTTCTTTGCTGCTCCTGAGCTTTCCTAGATAAACCTTTCAGCAAACGATAACAAGAGAAGGAAGCAAATAAAATAATAGAAGTAAATTGGAAAGTTGTTTAAAAATGTATGTTCTGAAGGGGTTCCTGTGGAGGAGGAGCAAAGCCTATGCTGCTCTGCTCTTCACTCCGGTCCTTCAGCTGCTGGCGGTGGGATCTTCGCGCCTCCCTAACTTTTAGGGTAGCTATCTGGATAGTTTTGCCCATCACCTCTGGGACCCAAACAGTGGAAATTCAAGCCACTGTATTAATGAGCAAGGACAGCTCAAAAAGACCTCAATTTCCATTACTATACAACGTTGCTGGCCTCACCGCTACTAACAAGTTTCTACATAACCATATGAGCAGAGACAGGAGCGGAATCAAGCTGCCTATGAAATACTCCGTTCCCCCCTATACCTCAGCAAGGTAACTTACACCCTCCGGCTTCGGCTGAAGATCTTCTCTTTCACCCCTCTGCCGCCTATATGCCTGCGTTTGAGTCTGCAGTAGACAGGCTGAAGATTTACCAGAGAGTCACTGGCGGCTCTGCTGTGCCTGGATCCACTGTACTCCATAGCATCTACCCCGCCTCCTCTCCCACCGGTGCTGCGTGAGAGGAGGTACCGGGTCTGGCGGAGGAACACGCACTGAGTTGCGTACTATTGCGCAGGGTCTTCTGACGGCATTTCCACTCTCTCTCATCACCCACCGGTGCTGCGTGAGAGGAAATGAGGGGAACTGAAGCTGCTTTCGACGCCGCTGACCACGGGAGTGTGCGGCAGGAGACTCTTCCTCCTCTGGGCTAGGATCAGCCTGCGGTCCCACAAGGACATCTCTTCAAAACCTTATTCACGGCGGGCAGGCGACTGAGGTGAGTTTTCTGAACTTTGGTCCGTTTTTTCAGGCGGAAGCTTGTTGGGGGTGTATGGAAAGGGAACACTAAGGCTAAACTGCTCCTGGAGCATAAAGATAAATTATCGAAAGGGAAAAATCATATAAAGGAAGGAGAAGGGGGAAGAGAGGAGGTGACCGGCGAGAAAAGGAGAAGGAGGGGAAAGAAAATAAAGCGTAAGGAACCCAGAGCCAGGACACACGGGGTTAAAAATATCCAAGTGTGCAAGCCAGGGGACATATAAAAGAAACAAGTGAGGGAATATTACTAACAAGGAACTGGTTGATACATTGTCTCTGATGGCTTGGGACGTATAAAAAGGCACAATATAATACTTCTGAATTGACAGGCCACACAAACAAGCCTCTAGCAGCTACCCAGAAAATCTTACCACTTAGAGGGACTAAAACAAACTGTATAACCAAAGCCACCCTTTGAAATCAATTAAAGTTTGTTGTCTAAAAAGCCCTACCTGATTCTAGGACGCATGGGATTAAAAAAAGAAAGAAAAAAAAATCTCCAAGGGTTTAACCAAGGGGATACATAAAGGAAACAAGTGAGGAAAAAGCATCTTTTTAACTGTCAAGGAACTGGCTGATACATTGTGTCTGATGGCTTGGAATGTATAAAAAGGCATAACATAATTTTTTTTCTGTACTGACAGGCCATATAAACAAGCCTTTGGCAGTTATTGAGAAAATTTGGTCACTTAGAGGGACTAAACGAACTTTATAACTTAAGTTATTTTCTGAAATTAAGAAAAAGTTTGTTGGCTAGAAAGCCTTACCTAACTTTATAACTGCTTCTGCGAAGTAGTTTTTTGCCCTTTCTTTCTGCAACCTTAGGCCTAGATTTGGAGTTCGGCGTTAGCCGTGAAAACCAGCGTTAGAGGCCCCTAACGCGGGTTTCTTACGTACTCCGGTATTTAGAGTTCAGTTACCGACACTCAAAAAAAACCTAACGCTCACATTTCTACCGCCACCTCTGACCCAGTAGTAAACATATACCGACAAAAAAAACATCCACGAATCAAATAAAAAATATTACACAAACTACACTTACAGTCATACAAACACTACACTATGTTTATTTTTCATATTTAATAATTTTTCAGCAAAATACAAAGGATTAAAGTTGCGAGATCTCGGGTGTTTGAAAAAAAACAACACAAATCCATTTTCCCATTGACTTACATTGACACACGGGAAAAGACCCTCAAATACCTACATCTAGCTAATAACATTATCACAAACATACACTCATCGATGCATACAAACAATATACACCACATGACATACACAAAATATTTATTTATTACAAAAAGAACACGATTTAGTTAATTTTTCACACAAGCTCATGACGTCACTCACTTTACGAGGAAAACCAGTCTTAGAAAAAAAAAAAGACCAATTTTCATAGCCTCCATTGACTTCTATTGGGAAGACGTGCTCGTGCACGCGAAACCCTCATTTCCCTAACGCACGCAAATAGCGTAGACAGAAAAACTCCAAATACCAGCGCTAGAAAAGACATGATTTCATGCGTTAGACCCAGCTATGATAAATAGATCAAGAAATGACTATTTCCCTATGGTGGATTTATGGATTTTACTGTTTGAATATTCACAACACCATTACATTCTTTCAGACTTTTATATTACATCAAATACAATTCAACATCACTAGTAACAAAATTGTAGTTTTAAAAATATTACATTTAAACGGACACAAAAATAATGTCAACTTTTCAGGATTCACAAACACTACACAATGGGAAACAATTCTCATTTACCTTTATTATTGCATTTCAGTTATTCAACTCATATGCTTGCAGCAACTGCATATCTACATAGGCTTAACACATGATCACTCATGGATGCACATACATTACTTTTAACATTCACTCATACATGTGCATTCAAATGATGGGGGACAAACACATTACATTCTCTAGAGGAATCACAAAACACAAAATATGGATTTTACTGTACTTTTAACATCATGATTCCATCACCAGAAACCATTAGGAATTACGTACAACAAGAACATCAGTACACCAGATTACAGATGTCACTTTATGGGAAGGAACAACAATGCCAGACCGCTATATAGAAGTCAGCATATGTGGGACACAATCACAATATATACGTATATGTACATAACACGCATCACCCATCACGCAACCACAAAGCACACATTTAGATTTTATTCAGCACACAATAACAATGTAGTCAAATACAACAACACAATGAGGATTTATGAACTACATAGGCAGGGTAATAATATCATGACGTCATTAGAAGATTCAACCATACACATCACAGATTCACCACTGTACCGCCCCTTTCGGAACTTTAACACTCAATACTACAATACAACATATACGTAAACAACAGTTTGGAACAGCATTATTAAGGCGATTTCAATGGGACAATTAATAAATATTGTCAGATCGCAAATCACTTATATATATATAATACTACAGATGACAGCCGGAAGTTCTTCAGTATTAGTGCCATTTGAATGGGACGCATACAATATTGACAGCTCGGCAATCACTTATATATACAATACTACAGATGACAGCCGGAAGTTATTCAGTATTAGTGCCATTTGAATGGGACGCATACAATATTGACAGCTCGGCAATCACTTATATATACAATACTACAGATGACAGCCGGAAGTTATTCAGTATTAGTGCCATTTTAATGGGACGCATACAATATTGACAGCTCGGCAATCACTTATATATACAATACTACAGATGGCAGACGGGAAGTTCGGAATTATTATTGCGATTTGAAAGGGACGCATACAATATTGACAGCTCGGCAATCACTTATATATACAATACTACAGATGGCAGACGGGAAGTTCGGAATTATTATTGCGATTTTAAAGGGACGCATACAATATTGACAGCTCGGCAATCACTTATATATACAATACTACAGATGACAGCCGGAAGTTATTCAGTATTAGTGCGATTTTAAAGGGATGCATACAATATTGACAGCTCGGAAATCACTTATATATACAATACTACAGATGACAGCCGGAAGTTATTCAGTATTAGTGCGATTTTAAAGGGACGCATACAATATTGACTGCTCGGCAATCACTTATATATACAATATTACAGATGGCAGATGTTACTTTATCGTTTACAAACAATATTGCAGCAACATTGATCGATCACATTCGATGCACATTATACACAACTATGCACTTTCATTCATGTTAGCCTGGACGTGTGCTTGTTACTATAAGATCGCGTTTAAGAAATATTGATTACGCATATGAACAAACATTGCAAACATGCACTGTATGTGTGATATTTGACACTTTCACATTGAGAATCATTGTTTGAAACTAACATTTCAGCAAACAACCAAAAAACGCCCACTGTGAAAGCATTCGTGCCGCTCACATACAAACAAGTGAATACAATTAGCAATCATTACAAACTCACTACCATTGGACTAATTGTACTATAAATCCCCCAAACAACATGGCCAATGCATCACTTGTGATCCACATCAGATCAAGTGCTTACCTTGTTACGCTGTTTTGAAAGATGGATGACGATGACATGGTAGATGCTGCTGGTGCTGCTATTGGCAAACTAGCTGTTGGTCGAATCAGGCAGCCTCGGCGGCTCAGACTGAGACGAAGGGGTCATCTGGTTCGAGGTCCTCGTGTCTACAGGGTGAGACCCACCTTGGAAAACATGAGTGACTTTGAGGTTTTTGATAAGTATCGGCTCGATCGCGAACAGCTCATTGGCCTTTACGATCTTCTTAAACCTCATTTGGAGCCACGTATAAGAATAAGGACTGCTGTTCCCGCCATGAGTAGGATGCTAAGCTGTCTACACGTCCTGGCCTCCGGGAGTTTTCAATCCGGACAACTGTACATGCATGGCCTGGCTCAAGGTACATTCTCTGTGGTGTTTGATAACTTTCTGGACGCCATGGTACGTATCAGTAAGCAATACATAGGATTCCCACAGAATGATGGTGATTGGAGGCGCCTGAAGCGGGAATTCTTTGATATTGCTCAAATGCCCAATGTCTTGGGAGCCATAGATTGTACCCACATTGCGCTGCGTGCTCCAATTGATGACTCGCCCTTCAGAAATCGCAAACATTTTCATAGCCTTAACGTGCAGTATGTTTGTGACGCACAGATGAGGATTATGCATGTGTGTGCGAATTTTGGAGGGGCTTGTCATGATGCCCGCATCCTCTCTCTGTCGTCCCTGTGGAGACAGTTTGAGGAAAGACAAATGCCCCCTGGTTATCTCGTTGGTGAGTATTTGTGCACAACATGGTTAATTATTGTGACAATTGCCACTGTAGTTTTAAAATTTTAGCGTAATGTTCAGCTATAGGATGCAATTTAACCATATATTTTCCCCCCGCTAATGTCTACTTTTAGTTCAATGCAGATATGTAGCATGTCTTACCTTAAATGCTCAGATAGAGAATGTAATGTAACCATGTAGTTAGCATTTTACACAAGGTTTGAATATGGAGAAATATGCATATGTAGCATGTCTTAGCTGAAATGGGAAGATATTAGCTAATGCAATTTAACCATGTCACTGTCTCTTTCCGCTAATGTCTTTTAGTTCAATGCAGATATGTAGCATGTCTTACCTTAAATGCTCAGAGAATGTAATGTAACCATGTAGTTAGCATTTTACACAAGCCTTGATTTAGGAGAAATACGCATATGTAGCATGTCTTAGCTGAAATGGGAACATATTAGCTAATGCAATTTAACCATGTCATTGTCTCTTTCCGCAAATGTCTTTTAGTTCAATGCAGATATGTAGCATGTCTTACCTTAAATGCTCAGATAGAGAATGTAATGTAACCATGTAGTTAGCATTTTACACAAGCCTTGATTTAGGAGAAATACGCATATGTAGCATGCCTTAGCTGAAATGGGAACATATTAGCTAATGCAATTTAACCATGTCATTGTCTCTTTCCGCAAATGTCTTTTAGTTCAATGCAGATATGTAGCATGTCTTACCTTAAATGCTCAGATAGAGAATGTAATGTAACCATGTAGTTAGCATTTTAGACAAGCCTTGATTTAGGAGAAATACGCATATGTAGCATGTCTTAGCTGAAATGGGAAGATAGAGAATTATATTGAACTAGATATTTTAAACTTAAAATAAACATTTGTTAATGGATTATCGTGTAAAAAACTTTTTATTGTACTACAAATACTATTTTGAGGATTCTGTTACAATTATGTTCTGTTCATAATTTATAGGTGATTCTGGGTACATGAGCCGGACTTGGCTCATTGCCCCCTTGCGTAGCCCGACTGATGTGTCTGAGGAGCGCTACAATAGGGCTCATAAGAGAACCAGGGCGGTGGTTGAACGGATGTTCGGCCTCCTGAAGATGAGGTTCAGGTGCCTGGACAGGTCGGGAGGAGCCCTCCAGTACAACCCAAAGAAGGTGGCTAAGATCGTTGTAGCCTGTAGCGTCCTGCATAATATTGCACAGCGGGCTGGGATGCTGCAGGGCGTCCGGCCGGACAGAAACCTCCTCAGAGATGAGGAGGATGATCCTGTTCTAGAGGGGCCATTCCGGGACGAGGGGCTCAATGTCAGAGCAGACATCATCAACCGCATACTTTAGACGGTAAAGAATAGAAGTTAGACTGGAGTATTATCAATAGATGTGAACTCTAGGGAAATGACAAGTAGAGAATTGTGAAAACATGTTAGGATTGTTCATCCAATGCTAAAAATGTGTTTAATTTATTAATATAGGTGATGCTCTGGGCATTGGGTCCTGTATCGAGTCTTTGCCACCTGGTTTTTAAAGAGGACATCAGCTGGTAAGTATAAATGTCTTGACTGTTGCTGGCATGAATTGTACACAAATACATCATATGGCATACATTTTATAAACTAGTATTTAGTTTACACATTACTTAAAATGTAAATATTCAGAAAGGGATCCTCTAGCATGACTATGGTTCAATGTCACACATTAGAGGTTTGTTCTGCTCAATATGACTCATCTTCACACTTGATAGAACATAACACAAGATGCTACACACGCTTAGTAAGCTAGTGACAGAAATTTCTTATGAAATGGGGGGTGGGAGAGGGCTACAGAAATGATTCACACACTTGTAGTAATTTTGAATAAACTCTTTATGCCATTAGGGAGCTGACTTAATCTAAAGACTGAAAGGGAAGAATTAGAAGCCTGACAGTGAAGATTGCCCAGACTGACAGTGGAAAAAGCCAAGATTGAAATTGAAGTATACCAATGGGATCATGTCTGGCATTATCTTTCAAATCTGCTGACCTTGAAAACCATACAAAGACATGTTCACATGGTAAGTGCCAACTATTTGATAGAATAAGGCTGTGGAGGCATCCTATTGGAGACACTTAGATGATTTTCTCATTTTTAGATGGTATTTCCCAGTCCTCTATTTAATGAACTGATGAATAAGACACCTATTGAAGATCAACTGTTTACCCCTGAATTGACTTTTAAAGACCATGCATTGTCCAGGTTGGTGTACCAATGCATGCTAGTGAAGACTGTTGAATATTAGTAGCTTACATACATTAGTCATATTTAGTTCTTAATTAGATATTTAGGGATCACAATCAGACACTTAGATGGTTTTACTTTTTTAGATGGTATTTCCCAGTCCTCTATTTAATGAAATGATGAATAAGACACCTATTGAAGATCAACTGTTTACCCCTGAATTGACTTTTAAAGACCATGCATTATCCAGGTTGGTGCATGCTAGTTAAGAATCACAGGAAGAATGTTGATTATTGTTAGCTTACATACATTAGTCATACTTATTTCATCATTAGATATTTAGGGATCACAATCAGTAAAAGGAATACATATTATAGTTGATATAGAGGTATTTGAATTGACATGAAATATTACATTTATGTTCAGCATACATATATTGTTGAAATGTGATGTACATTATTATGTATAATTAGAAATTTGGATATTTAAATTTAATTTTTAGTCCACAATATAATGGTGTATGTTTTAATTTTATTTTAAAATCAATTTAATAAATATCTTTAAAAAATGTTGAACAAAGTTAGAGCATAGACACAAGATGATTGTAAATGTATTTTATGAATATTTGACAACGTGTGTATTAACTTTGTTCCAATTTTTTTTTTTATTTCAGATTGGCATCTGATGACTTCCAGGAATTTTTTATTTTTTCATAAACTTTTTTTTTTATTAAATGTTAATAATAAACATTTTATTATTAAATACATTCTTTTGAACAGATTATAATAAATATCCATATAATCTGTCAATAAAAAAAAGTTTGACTCCCATGACTGGTAGTTGGCTATTTGACAAGCACATGCATAAGATCAAATAATGCATTAATTTTAGAAAATCTACTGATTCAGAGAATATTACATAAAACTATCTTTTTAAACATTAATTGGGGAGTGAGATCCATCGATGCTTTTCTTTTGAAATTCTTAGATGTTAAATTAATTTCGGATATGTAGTCAAAATTTCTCAAAAATTATTTATTTTCACTTTTAAGAAGGGGAAGTGGTTCAATTACATTAAAGTGACAGTGTTGTTGAATGTAAAATTAATTTTATAAGATCTTGTATCTTCCTTAGGTATCTCAAAACATTATTTTCGAAATTATTTAAATTGTTACTTTTATAAATGGTAGGTCATTTAACTTGATATTTTTCACAAGCTAGTTATTGGATGCCAGGTTAATCGATGTAATTTTCTAGTGGAGTCATTTAACTATAGTTATTAATATTATGTAGTTTTTAAAATCTTACCTCTTGGGTTAGACATCAAATATCTATATATAATTTTAATTCCCCTTTAGTTTATTTTGTCAATGTTAAATCAACATTCCAAATGTTTTGGTCCTTAAAGGGACATTCACAAAGTATATTGTGTATAGATTTTTTTAAAAATCATAAAATAATTTAAACATATTTAGAAAGTAATATAGAATTACATTCAGTCTTTAAATATACTTAGAAAAAAATACATCAATGCACATATCTTAGTCAATTACATAAGGCATCTATGTGCAACCAACAATCAGCATCAAAATAGACTATGTAGATATGTATTTAATCCAAGAATATATATAATTACAATCTAATGATTGAATAACAAAACATATTAAGTTGTTCAAATATTATAATCTTATACAAAATGCATACATAACATATAGCTTAATGTCCCTCTAAGCTGAAGGCTCCAAAATACCTCCTTTACAAAATATATTTCAGTCAGTGTGTAAAACAATCCAGAAGTTAATCTAAATTTGGTTTACTCATATGTTATACTAATTTATCAAAAGGAATGTGCCTAGGTTTCCGATATTTTAAGCATTATTGTGAAATGTTTCTTTAAAGGGACATGAAATCAAAATATACTTAAAGGGAGACAGTTTAAAAATTAATGATTTATACATTATGAATGAGTATTCTATTTTAAGCAACTTTAAAAATTGTCTCGTATTATGAATGCTCCTTGTGATGTTGCTATCATTACTTTTAAAAAAAAGGCATTAAATAGATAATTTATTTGCTTCAGTACTCTGGA
The DNA here is from genome assembly GCF_027579735.1 of Bombina bombina. Classification (NCBI taxonomy): domain Eukaryota; kingdom Metazoa; phylum Chordata; class Amphibia; order Anura; family Bombinatoridae; genus Bombina; species Bombina bombina. The sequence goes on from NC_069503.1 coordinate 69,228,114, forward strand.
CAGAACTTGTTTTTTTTGGTTGGATTAATTTATCCAACAATCATCAAGGACAACCCCGTTTTTTTGGAAACAATTGTCCATAATCTAAAATATCATTATTGATTTGCAAAGAAAGATAACAAGATAACTGTTAGCATTTGCGAATCGGATTAAATTATAAAGTTGCTTAACATTTCATGCTCAATCTGAATCACCAACGCTAAATTTGTTTGGACAGTGTCCCTTTAAGAAATTTAAATAGTGTATTTACTTCTCTTCCTATCTTGACATACTTTGCTTGAAAAGCATATCGAGATAGGCTCAGTAGATGAAGATTGGTGGATGCACAGAGCTGCCTTATGTGATTGGCTCAACCATGTGCATTTAAATTTCTTCTGTTGAGGATATATAAATACTAAGATAAATTGATTTACATTTTAAAGTCTAAACAATCTGCTATCTCTACAGATCATTTGATACAATTGTTTGTTTGTAATGTCTATTTAAAACTAAAGACGCCATTGCAAAATAACATATATGAGCACTTCCGACAAATACAAGCTCGAGGTTTATTTGCTAATAACAAACAAACCTGTAGTTTAACATTTATAAACAGATTATCCAAGTTACTGACCTTATAACCTGAATTTGATCATTAAGAAATATTGCGTGGGAAACGCATCTTGAAACACCAGATTAGCATCTTTAAACATTAGTCTAATGTCACGCAATAGCACACAATCAATGTGCATTATGAAATACATTTAATAGAGCAATGTCAATACTTCACAATAAGTCAACAAATTTATTTTATGAACAATAAAGACATACAATATTAAATGTGTATTTGTATTAAAGAAAAAGACCGTTATTAAACCGAGAAATGTCTCCAACATTTAATAATGTGACAATATTAGATTTTAAAGAGAATTTAATCATTAATATTTAACGGATCACGGATATTAAATCTGCGTCACACATATCCGCATGACAGGCCCATGAGTTACTAATAATTCTACATGAAAAATAAAGTAACAGCACCACCATGAGGTATGTGTAAGGAAGTTAATAAGATATGAAACATTAATGAACGGCCAATCCGAGTTCATCACACAAACACAACTTGAGTCAGGATGGTCTCACAGACATTCTAACAATATTTCAAACTTTTATCCAATCAGATGTACAGATAACTTGTCCCATGGTGCATCTCATGTTTACTTCACCATATAAAAGTCCATTACACATTGCCATCATTGTCAGTTCTCTAATGCCTGCAGGCGTACTCGATATATTTTTATATATATATATATTTTAGAAGACAACCCAGCAGGCATGTCAGCTCCCAGGTTCACCAAGGAGGAGAGCGCTGCACTGGTCCACGCCGTCAAGGACTTTTATCCCCAGCTGTTTGGGAACAAGAGGAGGTTGACAGATGCGCACGTTAAGAAGGCCCTCTGGGAGTCTATCACCAATGCGGTTAGATTGGTGTGTGACGTCCAGAGGACCCAGGATCAGATCATGAGGAGATTCGGAGATATGAGGTTGCGGTTAACAAAAAAAGTCAACCTCATAAGGGACTGGGTACAAGCCCGTAAAAGAGGTGGCAAAAGAGAGGCCCCGCGGAAACTGTACCTACTCCCTTATGAGGTGACTTTATGCGAGCTCCTCAATCTCCGGGTCCCCAAAAGATTTCGATCCTCGCCATCCTCGGCCTCCTCTTCTTCCCTCCCAGCTGCGGGATCTGAAAGTCCTGACGCGGGGGCCAGGGCAGCTGCTTCTCCGTCCGGTGGCCTGGGAGGAGATGGAGAATCTGAACAAGGTAATTATCCAACTTCATATAATAACTTAATATTTGTTATTTTTATCCAAAAATGTGTATATAGTCAGATACTAAACCTATACAGATCTCACAACATACACTACATATGATGTTTAGATATCTGATTTTACATTAGTGATACATGAAATAGGAATGATGTGTCTTGCGCTCTACAGAATATGCGTCACAGAGTGAAAATGGAATTGCGCATCCACGTTAACATGGCTTTGCTGTAAGTGGCATTGCTTTACGCATGTTGGTCAAATGACGGATGCGTAATTCCGCTTGGAATCATTGCGCAATGATCGCGAAAATGGAATTGCGCATCCACGTTAACATGGCTTTGCTGTAAGTGGCATTGCTTTACACATGTTGGTCAAATGACGGATGCGTAATTCCGCTTGGAATCATTGCGCAATGATCGCGAAAATGGAATTGCGCATCCACGTTAACATGGCTTTGCTGTAAGTGGCATTGCTTTACACATGTTGGTCAAAATTAAATGTGAATTATTATATATGTGAAGAATACAGTATTCTTATTTTCAATATTATACATAATAAAAAAAGAAGAATAAAAAAAAATTATAACATATGCCCATCAATTGATGAGAATGAAATAACAACAAAAAATAATTAAAGCTACAGTAAACAACAGAACTGATTGAAAATAAGAGTACAGGATATATTTATCATGAATTTAATTGAGGAAACAATTAACTCATGGGACTACCAAAGGATTAATATTTTTAAATTGATTTGCTAATAATGTAAAGATTTTAAACATGGCATGATTTGTATTAATGATATGCAATCCTCATTTAATATATTACAGATATGGATGTTGCTGCTGGATCCTTAAGGCAGGGCTTGTCACAGTATGGTATGTCTCATTTTAATTGACATTTGTCTTAGAAACATGGACAGAACATTACATACTAAATCCACATTGTTCAATATTTATATGTAATGTCCCTTTAATAGATGAAAATTAAATAATTCTTCGGATATCCTTAAATAACATATTAGATTTGAATTGCATGCTCAATCCCATTCATTACATCAACATATGAAGTAGAGAATTCATTAACACCAACATTGTCAAATCAATAAAATTTGATATTAAAGGGATACTGAGCTAAAATTATTAATGTTGTCATTTAGATAGAGTATGCAATATTAATAAACATTTAAATATAATACTATAATCATATGTGAAATATTCTATTGCTAAATGTATTTTAAAATCAAGAATGTACGTTTATCTGCAGCTCAATTTTGGTTGACCAACCTTGGTTTTTATTGATGATTGGTGGATACCTTCAACAAACAATATTTATGGAATCCAATATTGCTTATCTTCCTTTAATATTAAAATGTAGCAACATTAAAATTATAATAGGAGTCAATGTTCAATCATTTTGAACAGTTTGAACAGTGAAATCAATGATTGAAAAAAATCATGTCAGTGTCCCTTTAATAAACAATAGATTCATTCATCTTTACATTCTTTGGATTAAACAATATTGATATATAATTCACATATTCACTGTTGGAGTTACTTTATAGATATCAGCATACTCTCACAGCACCATGATTACATATTTGTACTAATCAATTTTGTTTTGTATTGTGATCAATATGTGTTGTGTCCTAAACAAGATTACTGTACATTGCACAAATGCCTCGATGTGCCACATGTCTTTGTTTATATTTGTCAACAGCTGTTCTTCAAAATGTGGTTTGTATGTATTGTTTGAAGAACATTGATCAATGGGTATATTTAGATATGCAATAGCATCGTATGAGATGAGTTTGATGTCTAATATAGTCAGAAATTAAACATATGTTCAATACATCATTTTTAACAGAATCCCCTTGATTCAATCAAGCATTTTTTTGTTTAATGACTGCTCTATTCTTCACATTTTCAAGTTGATTAATCATAAAATTCGATACAGATGTGATTTAGTCATATCCCAAATGTGTTTCCTAATATATATCTATATCATTCATAGAGAGAGTTGGTGTGGGGAGCCCACAGGAATACAGCAGTGACACAGAGCCGCCTTTGCGGTCCCCTGGTAAGTCCATTGACTCATTTATATGTCATTGAAGGTGTATTGGTAATCAATATTATGAGCATGATTCTAATGAAGCATAACATTTGAAACAAACATATAATTTTCTCTTCTGATTATATATTAATTTTCTTTGAATATTGAAAGATTAATAATTACAACTTTATTAGTCTACACCTTTGTTATTCAGAAGATGTATAGCATATGTTTGTTTCCATGTTCATTTTTGACAACAGTCATCAAGTGATACACACATGAGAAATCTTAAATGTTCTATGTACTATGCTTTTCTGATTTAGAAATTAATACAAACAATACATTGAAAATCTGAATCATTGAGAATAACAAATCTAATGTAATTTGTATGCTCCATCAAAATGATGAAAATCATAACTTTGGGTGTGTATATCTTTAATGCAACATTGATGTGTGTCTTTGAACAACAGTAACATATGTTATAATATCTGATCTTAACGTGTACACAACATGTTATGTTTTACAGAGCTTGATGTAACATGTGTGACGGAGGAGGAAGAGGCTGCCTTGAAGTCTGATGGTATGTGAAATATATCTATCATGTTTCCAACATGTTGCTTTATTTGAAATCATTTTATTGAAGACATTCAAAGTCTACAGCTTTTGCACTTTAAAAAGGAATATTATTTGTCTGTTCAAATACACTACTGCCCCCTTTCTATATCAGGCAGCATGAAAATATTTTTCTTTTTAAAAATGTATAATTCATGCCATCATTATGTCACATGCATATTCCAGGCCAAAACACAATAATAATGTTATAATTGTACAGACAGTAATTGATATTCATCTGAGTGCCTATATGCATACCATATCCTCATTTCATAATTGTTTACAAATTCAAACACACTTCGAAGTATATTTAAAACATAATCAATTTGAAATGCGTTGATTTGATTTCATGATGTATGAGATGTTAATATATTTTTTTTTTTCAGATGGATCCGCCACTTCTGGTCATCTGGTTTCCGCCCCTGCCCAGTCCCCTGACCATGCCCAGACCCCTGCCCAGGCCCAGACTCCTGACCATGCCCAGACCCCTGCCCAGACTCCTGACCATGCCCAGACCCCTGCCGGCCCTTCCCATTCGTCATTTCCTGTCCCTCCCAAAACACGCCCCTACACCCCCCTTCGCCGCTCTCCCCGTATTATGGGCCGTACAGCTGCCCAGACCCAAACTCACCACTCCCCAGCTGTACGGCCTACCCCGGAGCAGCAGCTCATCCCTCCCCAAGCCAATCCCATCCCTCCCCAAGCCAATACCATCCCTCCACAACCCAATCCCATCCCTCCCCCCTGTCTCAACCTTCATTGTCCTGGGTGTCGGATTGTCCTTCCCAGGCACAGCTGTAAGTATCATTCAAAATCAACATTATAAGATACTTAAAGGTACACTGAAGGTAAATATTTTATATTGTGATTCAAATAGAGCATGCAATGTTAATCAAATTTATAATTTACTACTCTTATGAATTATTCTTCATTCTCTTGCTATCTTTATTGAAACAAAGAAATGCCTAGAATTATTTTTAAATAGAAAATAATTGTGGACATCATTTCTTTATTGTTGGATGAATGTATCCCTCAACCAGCAGGGACAAACAAAGTTGATAAACAAATATGGGCTGCCCTAAAAACCGACATTCTTGCATTCAAAATCTAGCTAGAGAATTCTAACATTTAAAGAATATGTTTAATTTTTTCATATTTGTAATGTCATGCTCTATCTGAATCAGTCAATTAAATATTTAGGTTCAGTGTCCCTTTAATTTGATATCACTACATATACCAATCACCACTACTTGGATCCAACAATTTATGTACAAATGTTGATACATTATCTCTTGTCTAACCCAGTGGGAATGTAATTTCTTCAGGTTGCTATGTTTACACAGCTTGTCCTCAACGCCAAAATGTTTTAAGGATAGGTGTGCCTACCACAGTATAATTAAAATATTTAAATTGCTAATGTAAGTACAATGTAAATCCTTTAACAAGATTTTATACACTCAAGCTGTATAAGTGGATCATCGAAAACCAATTAAAGGGGACAACATGTTTGAGTAAACTGTCCCTTTAATGATTTCGGTCTGTCTGAATAACATATTTCATGTGTAAAGAATCAATGAAAACTAATTGATGTAAAGAATGATTTGTCTTTATGATGACAATGTATCTTTGCTTATTTTTTCGTCTGTTGTGTAATTATCCTTAATATTTAATTTATTCTTTATTTTAGGCTGTGACTCAGCATGGCTCATGCTAGAAGGTCTAGCACGAGTAGAGCAGGCCGTGCTGAGGAACGCAGCTGGCCAGAGAGGGATGAACGACACCATGCAGGCCCTGCTCCGGATTCAGGAATTGACTCTGCGTAAAATAATGCAATTAAGTTCAAGGCCTGAATCTGGAGCTGGACATGCACAGGACAATGAAGAGGATGACCAGTAAGTGGAGGATCTGGAGATGCTCCAAGGTCGCAGATAAGAATCCTCTGTCCACATGTTGATGTTTTGTTTTATTGTTGCCATTTGGCCTTTTTCAAAGTTTATTGTTGTGCCTGTTGCACTCTTTTACCTTGTCATATGTCTCCAATGGGGCTATGGTGGCCCTTGGCAACTCTCTTCATGGACTGTGATGCACTCTGTTACCTTGGCATATGTCTCCAATGGGGCTATGGTGGCCCTTGGCAACTCTCTTCATGGACTGTGATGCACTCTTTTACCTTGTCATATGTCTCCAATGGGGCTATGGTGGCCCTTGGCAACTCTCTTCATGGACTGTGATGCACTCTTTTACCTTGGCATATGTCTCCAATGGGGCTATGGTGGCCCTTGGCAACTCTCTTCATGGACTGTGATGCACTCTTTTACCTTGGCATATGTCTCCAATGGGGCTATGGTGGCCCTTGGCAACTCTCTTCATGGACTGTGATGCACTCTTTTACCTTGTCATATGTCTCCAATGGGGCTATGGTGGCCCTTGGCAACTCTCTTCATGGACTGTGATGCACTCTTTTACCTTGGCATATGTCTCCAATGGGGCTATAATGGCCCTTGGCAACTCTCTTCATGGACTGTGATGCACTCTTTTACCTTGTCATATGTCTCCAATGGGGCTATGGTGGCCCTTGGCAACTCTCTTCATGGACTGTGATGCACTCTTTTACCTTGGCATAGGTCTCCAATGGGGCTATGGTGGCCCTTGGCAACTCTCTTCATGGACTGTGATGCACTCTTTTACCTTGGCATATGTCTCCAATGGGGCTATGGTGGCCCTTTGCAACTCTCTTCATGGACTGTGATGCACTCTGTTACCTTGGCATATGTCTCCAATGGGGCTATGGTGGCCCTTGGCAACTCTCTTCATGGACTGTGATGCACTGTGTTACCTTGGCATATGTCTCCAATGGGGCTATGGTGGCCCTTGGCAACTCTCTTCATGGACTGTGATGCACTCTTTTACCTTGGCATATGTCTCCAATGGGGCTATGGTGGCCCTTGGCAACTCTCTTCATGGACTGTGATGCACTCTGTTACCTTGGCATATGTCTCCAATGGGGCTATGGTGGCCCTTGGCAACTCTCTTCATGGACTGTGATGCACTGTGTTACCTTGGCATATGTCTCCAATGGGGCTATGGTGGCCCTTGGCAACTCTCTTCATGGACTGTGATGCACTGTGTTACCTTGTCATATGTCTCCAATGGGGCTATGGTGGCCCTTGGCAACTCTCTTCATGGACTGTGATGCACTCTTTTACCTTGGCATATGGCTCACATATTCCTTATTTTTACAAGATTATTTCTAAACGTTGTTGATGTTTTCTTACATACTAATAAAAGACATGTCATTGCACCAATCTTTGTCCTCATTCTTCATGTTATTTTTTGAAAGCTATAGTTTATCTTGTTGATCCTTAAAGGGACCTACCAAAAATAATTTATTATAAAAAATCATATATGTAAGACAATTGTAAATGAATTTAAGATTAACATCTCCAATGTAATCTTATTATTTGTCTTTATATATTTTTCTCTTAGCTTTATCATTGCATGATTATGATTAGCATAGTAATTGTTTTATATATGTATATATAGATTGTTATTTGTGTATATATGTATATTTCAATTTTCAGATCCATGTGTGTATTTAGAAACTCTGCATGAATTGATGCACCTTTAATAAATGATCTGAGTATTGATACAATGATATAATCTCTGTAAAGTGTTCATTTCATTGAAATAGTATTGTCTATGTGTATCCTCTTTTTATAAAAAAAAACATGTCCCTTTAAGTGATGGTGAGCACAATTGTTAATGAATGTATTTCCATTTCTAAAGCGTTTTTGTCCTTTTTACATGAACAAGGACATATAATCTTATTAATAAACAATCTTATTGTAATGTTGACAGCACATGTATTTAATTTTCAATTCTATCTTATTGTAAAAGTGTAACCAAATAAATCTCTGTGTAATGCAAATATTTTAGATGATGAATATTTTTTAACAAATATGTTAACAAAATACTTCTCCTCCCATATATGGCTATAGGTAGGCTGACCATATTTAAACTTGAATAAATGACACGTTTAATCAATCCATGTATCATTATTGTTATTCCAAAACAATCAAAATATATCTTAAAACATCAATGGCATATGTATTTCTCATGTGTATCTTTTAAATGTTAAAGATATACACCATAGCTATAGTTCAAGGGACAGTCAAGTCCGAAAAGATGATTCATGATTTGGTGACATTCCTAGATAGCAATCTAGACACATACTAGTTCCTAAAATATAAATACGTTTTTTAGTGATATGCCAAGCTGTCAACTGAGTCCTTGTATTGGCTGCGGTTTTTCAGCTATCTCGGATGCGCCATGTTGCTCAAAACGTGACCTGCCAGGCTGTCCAATGATTCCTTGTATTGACTGACGTTCTTACGTGATCAAGAATGTTCCTTTTATTGGATGCCGTTTTTACGCAATCAAGGATGCGCCTTTTTTTTTGGCCATTGTTACGTGATCAAGAATGTTCCTTTTATTGGATGGCGTTTTTACGCGATCAAGGATGCGCCTTTTTTTTTTGCCGTTGTTACGTGATCAAGAATGTTCCTTTTATTGGATGGCGTTTTTACGCGATCAAGGATGCGCCTTTTTTTTTGGCTTTCTTACGTGATCAAGAATGTGCCTTTTATTGGATGGCGTTTTTACGCGATCAAGGATGCGCCTTTTTTTTGGCGTTCTTACGTGATCAAGAATGTGCCTTTTATTGGATGGCGTTCTTACGTGATCAAGGAAGCGCCATGTTAAGACGTCACATGCAAAGGTAAAAAAACGTATGATTGGATTACGTAGTCCCGCAATATTTGTTTGTGCACGTTAAACACGTTTGTGACTGCAGGCAATTTTAAAAACCTTGAGAATATGTATTATTTGCATCATGTTACATTGTTGACCCGTAGCTGATAAAGACCACCACATTCTCTTTTGATGGATGTCTGGTTGAATAAACGAACGAAAGCAAAATGTTTTCATGCATATGATATTTCGAGGCAAGTGCAAATCTCTATAGTCCATGTTGTTTAATATGTTTGTCAACAATATGTTCCTTTTTCATAAAAATGACTGGACTTCCGGTGGGCGGCTCTACAAGATGGCTGCAACCCTCAGCAGCTCTGAAGAAATTCTACTTTAATTTCACCATTGCAGCCTCAATCTAAGCCATCTGTCTCTCCCTTGACAAGCAAGTTGTCCGGGAACATTCAGCAGATAGAAGGATCACCAGCTCTTCTACCCCAGACAGTCATTTTGAATAAATATGAAGATGGAGCGACCCAGCTCAAAGTTAACTGCCCACGAGGCAGGGGATGCAGACAGGGAATTGTTTATGGTACTGTCTGTAATTTTCTCACCAAAACTTGAGAACCTGCTAAACAGCTGCACCAACTTATGTGCAATGCTGCAGAATACAAGACGTGATGGTATACTTGGAACGGCTCGGAACACCGAGCAATTTGGTCTCTTGAAAGCTAACGTAAGATCCATGCGGTTGCTCCCGAAAGCACAAGATGGTGAGACAATCTATGGAACTAGGGAGGATCGTTGTCTATGTATAGACGAATCTGACAACATCTCACCCCCAAAGGCTAACCTGACTGAGTTTAAAAGCTCCCTTCCAGCTCCCTCACTGGCTGGGCCAATGCGTACAGATATGCTACTACCCTTACCTACAAAGCGGGCTGCAGCCCCTGCCTTCGATAAAGTATCAGCAACTCACACTTTGGAAAACTGCCTGGTTTCCATAGCAGAGAACACTAACCTGATACCCTCATGTGATCTGTATGTAGATGCCCCCCCCGACTGCGAGACAAGAGAGCTGCAACAGAACAGCCTAGATTGGGAACATATTGTGCAGTTGTGGGCTGGTATGCGGCTAGAGCCCGAGCTGACCTTCCTGTTGTGTGTCTATGAGACGCATAAAGCACCTCCATCAACAGAAGCCTGGCGACAGACAGGTATCATCAGGGGGCATTGTGGAAGGGGAGTTTCTTGTGCCGCGTTGTGTGGGGAGAACGGTGTATCCCGGCAGTTATGCTCGCCTACTGGAGTTGGCTGAAGTGTAGTGCACGTCCCTGAGCCACTATCTGCTATACTCCCAATTTCTATGTGAATTTGAACTTGCAGTAACACCTGACTATGGCACGGCTGGCTATTTGTTTTGTCTTGCTCAAAAGTGTTCTGAACTGTTGTTTCCCAATACCCGCTGCAAAGCTGTGTTTATATAGACATGCTAATCCTGGACATATGTTTGTCTCCTCTTGCGCGCATACAGGCACTGGTGTGGGCGCAGAGGGGGTTAACCCAATCTGGACATTGAATACTGCCATGTACAATAACCTTAGACTGTACAATCATCCTATGCCAACATTTCTATAACATGATCCTTTCTTGATTACTATTTGTTTGTGGCTTGCTTATGCCTTCTTATTGCCCACGATCTGCTGTGAATATGTTTTCTACTTGTTTAGTGCCTTTTGCCTTTTTCTTTTTTTTTTAAATATTAAGCGGTCTTCACACACTGGAGGGCATAACATCTTATCATACTGTGTTGTATGGGGGTTGCAGAGGGGGGATTAGCTCCAGATGTCTTTGTCGGATAACTATAGACAAATACCCTAAAACCCAATAGGCTGTAAATTAAACCGTCACTTATCTAATTTTCTCTGGATCAATGCCCGGCTTTTCTTATATGCTCTTAGGCTTGTTGTTGCTGGTGTATGCTCACATTCCAAGCTTGGCGGCAAAACTCTTGTCTGCCATAGCAAACTGAACAAGGCTGGAAGACTCATGTGTGCAACTTGATTTATTTTGCTCACAGCCTTACTTATGGGCATTAGAGCGTCACAAGGGTTTATTGTTAATTTTAGCTTAGCAATCTACAGTAGCGCTAGCGATCACATAGCAGGGAATTTAATCTATATTTATTTATTTAACTATTTTTTTTTCTCAGCATTAAACAATATTAGCTCTCATACTGCGGACAGATCTAGCTCAAGTCATCTGTCCTATGGCCACTTCCACTCTTCGTTTCGCAAACATTTTTGCTTATTAGGTTACAGGCTTAGTGTCTCTAAGTACCTGCTCGCAAGCAATTAGCTGTCAGTGTTTGCCTGTCTTTCATTAGTTCTGCTACTGTTTTATTTTATATATAAGGGAATCTTACGCCTTACTTCATAGCCTCTTGTTAACAGAATACCCACTCTAAATTTTACTTTGCCCTCACAATTGTTCCTAAAATTTAAAGGTATATGCGCTCCACTACCTGTATTGATGGTTCCCATTGTTAGCCTATAACTGTTAACCTACCTTATCATAATACAACAAACCAGGAAAAGGTACTTGCTGTAGTTTGTTTAGGATTTTTTCTTATCTAATTGTGTTTTACTGTGACTCCAGAAATGTATGTCAATATTTCATGAAGGGTGATTGCTGTTTTTCTGGTTGAATTTTGAAAGCTTTCTATCAATGCAAGTGAGCCAACACTATTTCTGACCCATTATAGTATTGCCCTAAGGTCATCACAATAACTCATGGATTATATAGCGAAGCATGTGGAAATGCTATTTGTTGATCTATATATGCCCGCTGTGTTCCCCTCATCTCTGACCACTCTATTTTTCCTCCTCCCCTGGCTTCCCCCCCCCCCCTCGCCTCCCTTTTGTCTCCCTTGTTCTACGACTTGAGTCTGTTTGTTCCCCCCATCCCTTTCCATTCTACCGTTCCTCACCTATCCCCCCCTCCCTCTTGCCTTGTTTTATTCAGAAGTAATACCTCTTTTGATATCCTCCACTGCATAACTACAGGGGTAAACCTCCAGCCGTACTATCCCTATAGCCCCCAGAATATTACCTTTTTATCTCTCTATTTTTCTAGTCCCAGCAATATTTCCTTTAATCTAACACAAAGCTCCTGGTTAAAGAGTGGTCCTCACTGCCTTACCCTCACTGCCCCACCTTTTTTTTTTTAAATCTCATCTTCTGGTCCACAAGGAACGGGCTGTGGTGTATCTCGAGATGTCCAAAACTTGCGCAATATCATCATTCAAAATTACACTGAACCTTTGCTTATGAGAATATATTATCAATTTACTTCACAGGGTGCAATATATATATATATCCATGTTCTTGGAGGGAGAAGGGGGATGGTTTTGTTTTATTTAGGGTTTAGTTTTGGTTTTGTTTAGTTTAGTTTTGTTGATATTATAAAATCTAGGGACACAGGTGCAACATAAGAAAATGCCTGAACAAGCTTTATGTACCTCTTACTACATGAATAGCTTTCATTTTTCTCAGTAATATGTGAACACTGTATATGGATGCTTAGAAGGTAGCATTTAATCTAGAACTCTATTGTAACTTATTCTCTGTAATTTTACCTCGAATGCATATATGTACGTTGTCTTGTTCCTGTGTCTCTTTAATAAAAAGAATTTAAAAAAAAAAAAAAAAAAATGACTGTTGTTTTTAATGTTAAAGATATCTAATTAATAAATATGCGCTATTGTGTTAGAATAAAGTAATCAATATGCATTTAGCTTTATCATATGCTAAATATATGATGCCGACTTCTTCTAAATGTAATTTCGTTGTAAATTTTATTAAAGGTTCATTAGACACTCACATTATAAATCAAAATTTTTTATTTTGTCTCTAGTTAGATAGTCCATTGTTTAACTAATACACGTTTCATTTTGCTTCTGTTCAAAGAAAATGTAATTAATTATCAGACTCCTCGCCAAGCCTCTAAGTTTCATGTGAGTACCATCTCCAGCTTTCTCCTATTTGTGTAAAGGGTCTTTTCATATGTTAATGATGGGGTATTGTCTGGTTTTACGGTTGTAATGGGGGTTCATCTATATTTTCAATAGAGATAACCCGATTTTCTTAGAAAGTGTTTGAAGCTTTGTAATATTGATATCAGTATATGTTAATCTTGTTGTTTGTAGTAGTGTCTATTACATACAGTTCTGTTAAAAATATAGTATACTGTCCCTTTAATGCAAATGTTGATTTTTGTATCATGTATGAGTTCCACATTGTTTAATCTTCAAATATATTATTGTTAGCATATTTTCACCCCCCACTCCTAAAAGGACTTTAAACCATATTCATTGTTCAAACAAATGTCTTTCTTAAAAAAAATTAACACAATAATGTCTCTTTAAGAAAATATACTTTATTTAACACGTCAATATAAATCTGATTTCAATATTTAATTTTTGACCAAGTACATGTAGATATACCAACAAGCTTCAAATATGTGTTAGCATATGTAATTTTGTTAAAGGGACAGTTTAGAAAACAAATAATGTTTTGCATTATTATAAAAGTCAATTTTGTAATATCAATGATATCAAAGGTTTCTCACCAATTAATCATTTGTCTTTGTTTATTTAAATTTGCTAGCTAAACCTATGAGGTTTGTGTGCTCATTTCTTCGAGCTTGAAGAGTGCATGTAATCATTATACAATTTGACCACTAGAGGGCATTTGGATAGCATTTGTATATGTAAAACCTTGTGCTCATACAGCATATTATTTACCATGTATTGATCATTGATATCTAAAAGGTTGTTATGTCAGAACAACAAATAAGTGGTCATTTTTCATAGGCATAGATACAAGGTTAAGCACATAAGTCACACGTATTTCTCCATGTTTTGTTGTTTCCAACTTGATAATGCGTAATACAGTGTTTTCTTTGTAATCAATAATTTTCTGACTGTCCCTTTAAGCTGTGTTATTGGCATTCAAACAGTAATATGCCATCATGGATAATTGTAATGGTAATTTTGTTTGCGATTCGGGAAACAGTTTGGACATCACATCACAGAAACCAATCAATATCATGAACAAGGATAGGTATGTGATGATGTGGTTTTCACACACTTATAACCCACACTCTGCAAACAATCTGCCTCCATGGACCCGGTCCCATAGAAGTAGATTATATACAGAGTGTGGTCCACAAGTGTATGAAAACCACATCATCACATACCTATCCATTACACATTAAATAAAAAAAAAATTAAAGATGAAAATAAATACTTACTTCCTCTTCCTTCCCCTCTTCCCACGGGGCTGAGACTCTGGGAGGGGCAACTGTCGACTCTGAAGAGTTCTCCTTGGAGAGGTTGTGGGAAGAGTGGAAGGAAGAGTACTGGGACGACCAAGGTGAGGAGGAGAAGATGGCTGAGGAGGAGAAGATGGCTGAGGAGGAGAAGCTGGCTGAAGAGGAGAAGCTGGCTGAAGAGGAGGAGATGGCTGAAGAGGATGAGATGGCTGAAGAGGAGTAGATGGCCCGGCAGGAGTAGATGGCCCGGCAGGAGTAGATGGCCCGGCAGGAGTAGATGGCCCGGCAGGAGTAGATGGCCCGGCAGGAGTAGATGGCCCGGCAGGAGGAGATGGGCCGGCAGGAGGAGGCCCAGCAGCAGGAGGCCCAGCAGCAAGAGGCCCAGCAGCAGGAGGCGGACCAGGAGGTAGACCAGCATGCGCCTCCCGGAAAAAATTGAACATCTCTTGGTGCAGATGAAAGATTCTGTTTTGGCCTTGTTCGATTCTATTGAGTATGTTTATTATTTGATTTTGGCCATCAAGTATTCTAGTGCGTCCTTCGATATTTTGTATCCGGGAGTTACGCATCTGGTCTATGTAGTCCAGTAGAACCCGCACCTCCGCTATTTCCTCTTGTTGTGCTTGGCGGGGTACGCGTGCACGGCGGGGTGCCCGTGCACGGTGGTGTGCGGGTCCTTGATGGTCCTCTGGTTCCGCGTGCTCCTCCTCTGCTTCCGGGGCCTCTTCATCAGCTTCCGTGCGCTCTTCGTCACCCCACCACTCTCATCCCGGGGAGATAGATGAGGCTGTGTTTCTTGTGCTGCCTCCTCCCCAGACTCTGTATATTAAAAAAAAAAAAAAAAAAATGTATATATTAGCATATTTGAAAATCAAGCTTTAAATGACTTAGCTTACGATACAATTACAAATGCAGAATCATTAATCCACTTTGAAATCTAACAAACAATCAATACGATTTCCGCTTTTTCAAAACCGTGTTTGTGATCTCTGGTTAATCTGAATTTTTTTGCGTTTGTTTTCAGTCTGTTTAAATGCACACCTAACCTATAGCCTAGATACTGATGTAACCGCAAAGTAATTGAATGCGTGTAAACAACGTTATAGCATTAATCTGATCCTTAAAGGGACATGAAACCCAATGTTTTATCTTTCATGATTTAGAAGCATACATTTATTATCAACTTTCTAATGTACTTTTCGTATCTAATTAGCTTCATTCTCTGGATATTCTTTGCTGAAAAGCATATCTAAATATGCTTAAAAGATGCTGATTGTTAGCTGAATATAGCTGCCTCCTGTGATTGTTCCACCGTGTGCATGGCTATTTCTTAATTAAAATATATCTCAAGAATGATTCAAATTAGGTAATATAAGTACATTTGAATGTTTTGTCAAATTGTATTCGCTACCTCAATCATGAAAGTAAATGTTTGCGTATAGTGTCCCTTGAAATACATTCGTATGTGAAATTATTGTTCAATGAGCTTACCGTCAGATGAGAGTGGCAGGTTCCCGGTATCAATTCCTCCGATACCGACTATTTCCACCTCGGAGATGGTGGGCCGCAACATTTCCTCCCATCGGCAGTACTCTATTTCCAGGGCAGGTCCGCCACCGGTTCCTGCGGCATGTCGGGCCTCCAGACTTAACTTTTTATTCAGATCCATCTTACAGTCCCGGTAGCGATGTTTTATCGATTCAAGATCTCTGTTCCGGCCACCCACTGCATTGACTGCATTTCTTATCTCATTCCAGAGCCTCCTCTTGTCAGTCGGGGTAGTCTTCTGGTGCTGCAGCCTCCTATACCTGGCCATATAGGCCTCTATGAGGGCCTCCTTCTCCTCCATCGAAAACCTCACCTCCCTAGTCGCCTTGGCCTTCCCCTGTGATGATGCCCTCTGTTTCCCGGACTGTGAAGCCCTACTCTGTCCGCCACTGGGCCCAGCCACTTGTTCATCTTGAACCAAGTGGCTGGGTCCACCCACCGCTTCCACCCCCGCTTCCTGCCCCCCTTCCTGCCCCCCTTCCTGCCCTGTTCCTCTCCCCCTCCCTCTCCTCCCCCCTCTACCTCTCCCCTGCCTGGCCTCCATCTGTTCCCTAAACTAAACCCCAAATAATCAAACAAAAAGTGAGTGTGATGAAATGAAAGTGTGAGAGGGATGTAAAAAAACAAAGAGGGTAAGGAGTATTTAAATAAACCAAAAGAAGAAGAAGACTAAAAGGAGGATATGTAAACTAAATGTAACTAGGGGATGGGTATGGGATGGGTATGGGGTATGGGATAAGAGTAAATGGGATGAAAGGGAATGGGACTACAGGGAATGGGGTATGGAGTGTAGTATGAGGGGGTAGGGGGTATGGAGTGTATGTAGTGTTATTGATAAGTGTATGTATGTATTGAATGTGTTTGCGTGTAAATGTGTTAAGTGTACAGAAAAATCACTCGCTCGCTAACTCACACTACTACTAATTCTCACTAACACACTACTACTAATTCTCACTAACAAACACTCCCACTAACTCTCACTAACTACCAGTAACTTACGCTCCCACTAACAACTCTCACTAACAACTCCCACTAACTCACTCACGCTCCCACTAACAGACTCTCTCCCACTCCCACTAACTCCCACTAACTCACTCACGATAACACTAACAACTGACTCTCTCACGCTAACACTAACTCACTCACAATAATGCACCAACTCTCTAATATTAAACCTCCAATCTCCAAAGACCCAACAGCAACACAGTCAAAGAAGCCCTGCTTGTGTGGTGCTTATATACCCTGTGTAAATGTTTAATGATGTACCTATTTGCGTTGTAAATTGTGTTCATGTGTGCTTTATTAGCAATTAATATTAGTGCAATGTGTATTAGGTGTGTGAATTTGCGCATGCTCATTTGGAGTTAGTATTTGTGGAATGTGTAGAATGCGATGATGTCATAGTGGTCGTTTTCTCTAACATTGTCCAATAGTATTCTTTTTAAATGTGAATTTGCGATGGTGTGTTCTTAGTGAAGTGTTGTATATGTATGTTTGTCCTAATATATAGTTATATTGAATGCGATTATTTTTCTAGTGTATGTATATATTTTTTATTCCTTGTTGTTATTTTGCGATTTTCCGCATCTTAAAGTATATGCGTATTCCCCGTATTAAATTTTATTTCAAATCCCCCCGTTTGTGAATGTGTAATGCTTGTGTGCTTTGTTGATTGATTGTTGTTGTGACATTTGCGGTGTGTTATTGTTGTGCATGATGTGGTATGCGTCATATGACCGAGCTGTGCGTATTCTCGCGAGATCGAGTGTTAGGTGAAAAAAGCAATTTTTTTGCTTTCCCATTGATCTCTATGGGAGACTGTCTTACGCGGGCAGTATTACACGTGTGACATACACGCGTTAGGAGCTTCGTTAGATGGTCTGTTTTGAACTCTAAATACCGGAGTCAAACAATGCCGTGCGTTAGACATAAAACACGCGTGGCGTTAGCAACCCATCTACCGCCGAACTCCAAATCTAGCCGTTTATGTAATATTTATGGGCCGAACACAATGTATAGGAAATGTTGGTTTAATTTAGTTAAAATACTTCATAGATTTTCACACACATACTTAATATTTTTGGAAGATTTTGATTTCACACCAGATTTAAAGGGACAGTCTAGTCCAAAAAAAACTTTAATGATTCAGATAGGGCATGTAATTTTAAACAATTTTCCAATTTACTTTTATCACCAATTTTTCTTTGTTCTCTTGGTATTCTTAGTTGAAAGCTTAACCTAGGAGGTTCATATGCTAATTTCTTAGACCTTGAAGGCCGCCTCTTAAGAATGCATTTTAACAGGTTTTTCACCACTAGAGGGTGTTAGTTCATGTTTTTCATATAGATAACACTGTGCTTGTGCACGTGAAGTTACCTGGGAGCCATCACTGATTGGCTAAACTGCAAGTCTGTCAAAAGAACAAATAAAGGGGCAGTCTGCAGAGGCTTAGATACAAGATAATCACAGAGGTAAAAAATATATAACTATAACTGTGTTGGTTATGCAAAACTAGGGAATGGGTAAACAAGGAATTATCTATCTTTTAAAACCATAACAATTCTGGTGTAGACTGTCCCTTTAATGATTGATAGAAAGAAAATGACTGATGGGAAAGGAAGAATAATATATAAGAGAGCTCAAATCAATTTCGAAAAACAAATGACATCTATGTTTTATGAATCACTTGCATTAATAGACATCTGGAGATTTAAACACCCAGACAAATTAGATTATACATGCCACTCAAAAACCCACAATACACTCTCTAGAATTGAGTACATTGGAAAATCTAATCAGAAAAGTAACGGAATCAAAACTTCGAGATTTTCTCCTTTCAGATCATACACCAGTGTACATGAATATGAATAAAAGGGTGGTACATAAAACAAATAGATTTAGATTCCCTAATTAACTACCACATTTTAGGGACTTTATAGAGGATAAGTGGCAGGAATATGAAATTATAAATAAAAATCATGTAAATGAACATTAACTTTATTGGAACACAACAAAGATGGTCATGAAAGCTCATATAACCTCTTATATGATTAAATTAAATAGAAAAAAAAATCTAAAGAAAAAGAGTTAGCAATAAAATTAAGAGATACGTATACTAAATATAAGCAGAATCCAACTGTACAACATTTTAAAGAATATTCAATAGAGCAGGACAATTATTAGCCTCACTAACAAAAATACACACAAAAAAGAACCCAATTTCAGCAATCAAACATCAAGATGAAATAGTTAAAAACAAAATTGATTAAGGAGATATTTAGGAAACATTTTCAATAGTTATACACCTCACAAAAAATAAAAGAGGGAGATAAAAAAGAATATTGGAAAGATCTAAAACTACCCTAACTCAATGAAGAACAAGGCCTCTATTTATCAAGCTGTCAACCACAAATACGCTGGAATTCCGCAGCGTATTTGTGGTGAGCCTGATTCGCCTTAGTTATCAAACCCTACAGATCGGCAAAAGTAGAATTCAATGACGTAACATACGATCCGCCGGACTTAGTCCGACACAGATCGATGCTTACGTCACTCCAGATGTTCCGAATGCAAGTTCGGCACAATCTGACTACTTTTGCTAGTTATCAAATACCTAGCAGGTACGCTCACCACTATTCCGGCTCAGCGTACCTGGTTTTCAATCCGCCGCCCTGGAGGCAGCGGATACCATAGGAATCAATGGGAGTCTGAAAGCAGCGAAAGCTCATGTTCGCTGCTGCCCGATATCCCATTGATTCCTATGGTAAAGTCTACACCTAACACCCTAACATGTACCCCGAGTCCAAACACCCCTAATCTGCACCACCGCCACCTACATTATACTTATTAACCCCTAAACCCCATTATACTTATTAACCCCTAAACCGCCGCTCCCGGACCCCGCCGCAACTAAATACAATTATTAACCCCTAAACCGCCGCTCCCGGAGCCCACCGCCACCTACATTATATTTATTAACCCCTAATCTGCCGCCCCCAATGTCGCCGCCACTATATTAAATTGATTAACCCCTAAACCTAAGTCTAACCCTAACACCCCCTAACTTAAATATAATTTAAATGAATCTAAATAAATATTACTATCATTAAATAAATTATTCCTATTTAAAACTAAATACTTACCTATAAAATAAACCCTAAGATAGCTGCAATGTAACTAATAGTTACATTTGTATCTATTTTAGGGTTTATATTTATTTTACAGGCAACTTTGTATTTATTTTAACTAGGTACAATAGTTATTAAATAGTTATTGACTATTTAATAACTTCCTTGTTAAAATAAAGACAAATATACCTGTAAAATAAAACCTAACCTAAGTTACAATTATACCTAACACTACACTATAAATAAACTAAATACAATTAAATACAATTAAGAAAAATTATCTAAAGTGCAAAAAAACACTAAATTGCAGAAAATAATAAAATAATTACAAGTTTTTTAAACTAATTACACATAATCTAATCCCCCTAATAAAATAAAAAAGCCCTCCAAAATAATAAAAAGTCCTACCCTATACTAAATTACAAATAGCCCTTAAAAGGGCTTTTTGCAGGGCATGGCCCCAAAGTAATCAGCTCTTTAACCTGTAAAAAAAGTACAATACCCCACCCCAACATTAAAACCCACCACCCACACACCCAACCCTACTCTAAAACCCACCCAATCACCCCTTAAAAAAGCCTAACACTAACCCCTTGAAGATCACCCTACCTTGAGAACTCTTCACCCAACTGGGCCGAAGTCCTCAAGGAAGCCGGCAGAAGTGGTCCTCCAGACGGGCAGAAGTCTTCATCGAATCCAGACAGAAGAGGTCCTCCAGATGGGCAGAAGTCTTCATCCTGCGGCATCTTCTATCTTCATCCATCCGGCGCAGAGCAGGTCCATCTTCAAAACATCCGACGCAGAGCATCCTCTTCAAACGAAGTCCAACTGAAGAATGAAGGTTCCTTTAAGTGATTTCATCCAAGATGGCGTCCCTTCAATTCCGATTGGCTGATAGAATTCTATCAGCCAATCGGAATTAAGGTAGGAAAAATCCTATTGGCTGATGCAATTAGCCAATAGGATTGAGCTTGCATTCTATTGGCTGTTCCAATCAGCCCATAGAATGCAAGCTCAATCCTATTGGCTGATTGGATCAGCCAATAGGATTTCCCCTACCTTAATTCTGATTGGCTGATAGAATTCTATCAGCCAATCGGAATTAAAGGGACGACATCTTGGATGACGTCACTTAAAGGAACCTTCATATAATATAGGATTAGACTGGTTAGCTAAATCAGAATATAATACATATCTAGAAATAGAACATGCACCAGTTACTAAGTGCTCAGTGAACTATTTATTGTTTGCTACTCAAAAGCAAATGGGAAAAGACATTTTTTTTATAATCCTTTATATAGAGATATCATCCTAACCTGGCGTAAACTAAATAGAATTTTAGGAACAAACTTTATAATAAATGTCATCTTATTTACCGATAAAAGGCAACCCTGCTTTTCCGGCTGGGGACATGTATAAAAAATTTAATAGTTGGGCAGTGAAAGGGATAGTAAATATCTCAGCTATAGTGAGTTTTAGCAAGAAATAAATAATATTGTTTAATTTCAACAAAGATTTGATATTCCCACTATAGGGAAAATACACTATGAACAACTTAAACACTATATATCATGGCTTTACTAAACCATAGCTGGGGTAAAAGTAAAATAGTAGAAATTGGAGAAATAATCAAAATACATGAGACAAACAGGTTATCTCTATCGGCTATATATAGATGGATAAACAATGCATTAATATCTATAGAAAAAGACAGTACAAGAGAAATATGGGGGGAAATTTTACAACAAAACACAATAGATAATATCATAGAATACAGCATTAGGGATGTATATAAAGCTACACTATTGGCTCCCTTAAGAGAATCACAATTTAGAATGATCAATAGAGACTATTTGATAATATCAAGACTTAAATATTGGAAAAAAGACCTGACAAATATTTGCTTAAAATGCAATCTACATAATCCTGACTTGAGGCATTATCTGTGGAAATGCCCTAAAGTAAATCAATATTAGAACAAAGTATGTGATCTACTCACAAAAACCGTTGGGTAAAAAAAATCTGTATTTCTGAACTAAATGTATATTTCCCTACAATGGAATTCCAACCAAGTGGTATGAAAAACTTGATTATAAATACAATACTTATAGCAAGACAAATTATTTGTAACTTTTGGATTACAAAAAAAGCCCTATCAATAACAACATTAAAAAATAACATCAGAAAGCAAATGATAGTTGAACAATATGATCTGTTGTTTGGTAAAATTAACCATTTCATCTTTTAGAAATAACTGGGGATTGTATTTGAAATTATTTAGTACTGTTAGAATGCAAGATGAAATGGCAGGTTGGCTTTTAAGATAAATTTGTCTTTATGTCTTGGAGCAGAATGTATGTACAGGCCATTTATAAAGGGGAAAGGGGTTAGATCTAGAACACCAAAGGTAAACAGATTAATATAGAAATTGTATTGTCTATTCATATTTGGTTCTGTGTTTGGATTTTATACAATATGTAAATGATTTTGTATATTAATAAAGTGGAAGAGGTTTGCACATGTGAGCCTGTTTCCTGCAATGTAAGAAGCAGCGGTCATTATACTACTGCTTCTTACACTCTTCACTGCCTCTGAGGTGCTGAAGAGAAACACTCTAAACTAGCTCACTCTTGATGATTGACAGACCCTTCTCTCATGTGATTGGTCATGCAAGAGAAGGGGCTGGCATTACAAACCCAATGGAATGTGTAAGGATGCATACAGGCCAATAGATGAACAGATCTGCTGCTCATATGCAGTGAAGGTGTGTGAATAACTTATCAATTTGAGAAGCTTGTCCGCACGCCACTTAATACATGGGTCCCATAGTTTTAGATTCTCCTTTGACCTGTATACATATTCCTTATGCTAAATTACTTTACTACATTAAAATTCTGTATGATCCTATCAAGTCTTGACAAAAAAAATCTGTAAAATTATGCAGATGGATGAATTATTGGCAACCCAGACTTCTTGAAAGGATTAAATTACAAATCCTTATATGCATTAAAGGAGCTTGGAGTTAAATTGTGCAACTCAATTAATAAAGATGGGAAATATAATAAATATTTTGAGGACATTAAACAGGCATTTGGATGTAACACAGTGGCGGCTGGTGAATTTTAAAGATGGTAGGGCACTAAACTCCACCCCTTTAAATAAATCCATGCCCCTAGATTGTTCCACCCATTAAATAAATAAATTAATCAAAGGTAGACATTACAAAGAGAATAGATTAACTAGTAACTTACATCTTATCCTTGTCATTTGGATGCTTTTTATTATATAAAGTGTATTTAAAGAATACCCTGTGTCTGTAATAATATTGTAACTTATTACTAGTAAGTATATTATCATTACTACTTACTACTAGTAAGTTATATTATCATTACACATACAGTATTAATAAAATAAACTTTATATAACAAAATAATATCAAAATGCCAAGGATAAGATGTATGGAAAAACCTGGCTGTATTTTTCTGACAAAATGCAGACTTCACTTATTACTGAGTAGAACAAACATAGTAACCATTCATCATATGGCATGTAATTATTAATATTAGCATTTATTTGTAGAGCGCCAACAGATTCTGCAGTACTATAAACAAATGCGGAGTACAACAAAACATTTATAGGGATCAAACAGGTAGAGGGCCCTGCCAAGAGTCGCACTGTTGTAGTCACCACTTAAGAAGGTGATCTACAAACAGCTGGACTCTTAGGCTTACATGCTAAGGGGGTTAAAGGGATAGAAATGGAGGAGAGGAACTGGTATAAAGAAAGGTTAGTGTAGGTTGTATGCATCCCTGAACAGTAGAGTCTTTAGGGAGCACTTGAAGCTTTCAAAACTAGGGGAGAGTCTTGTGGAGCGAGGCAGAGAGTTTCACAAGATGGGAGCCAGTCTGGAGAAGTCCTGTAAATGGGAGTGTGAGGAGGTAACAAGAGAGTAGGAGTTCATGAGGAGAGCGAAGGGAACGGGAGGGAGAGTATCTGGAGACAAGGTCTGAGATGTAGTGGGGAGCAGTGCAGTTGAGGGCTTTGTATGTCAGAGTGAGAATTTTGTGTTTAATCCTAGAGGCAAGAGGAAGCCAGTGAAGGGATTGGCAGAGAGTTTCAGCAGATGAAGAGTGACGTGTAAGGAAGATGAGCCTAGCAGAGCCATTCATTATGGATTGTAAAGGAGCTAGGCGGCAGCTGGGGAGACCAGAGAGGACAGAGTTGCAGTAATCGAGGTGGGAAAGGATGAGAGAGTGGATTGAAATCTTAGTTGTGTCTTGTATATTTAAATGTCTAATTTTAGAGATGTTTTTAAGGTGGAAGTCAAATGTGACCCCAAGACATCAGGCATGCGGGGAAGGGGTAATGATGGAGTTCTCAACAATTATAGAGAGATTGGGGTGGAGATTTTGGAAGATGGGGGGAAAATAAGGAGCTCAGTTTTAGAGAGATTTAGCTTGAGGTAGTGAGAGGACATCCAGGAAGAGATGTGAAAAAGACAGTTAGTGACACGGGTAAGCAAGGAAGGAGATAGGTCTGGTGCAGAGAAGTAGATTTGGGTGTCATCGGCATACAAATGATATTGTAAACCGTGGGACTTAATTAGGGAACCTAATGATGACATGTAGATTGAGAAGTGAAGGTGACCGAGGACAGAGCCTTGTGGTACCCCGACAGAAAGTGGTGACAGGGCAGAGGAGACCTCAGAGAAGGCTACAATAAAGGTACGGTTTGACAGGTAGGAAGAGAAACACGAGAGGTGTGTTTCACAAATGCCGAAGTATTGGAGGGTTTGGAACAAAAGAGGGTGGTCAACAGTATCAAAGGCTGCAGACAGATCAAGGAGGATAAGCAGAGAGAAGTGGCCTTTTGATTTTGCTGTAAGTAGGTTGTTGGTAACCTTAACGATTGCTATCTCTGTGGAGGGATGGGGACAAAATCCAGATTGCAGTGGGTCAAGAAAGGAGTTTAATGTAAGGAAATGGGAAAGGCCTGCATATACTAGCTTTTCGAGAAGCTTTAAGACACGAGGAAGGAGGTAAATAGGGCGGTAGTTGGATGGGAGGTTGGATCAAGGGAAGGTTTTTTAAAGATAGGTGTGACCAGAGCATGTTTCAGACATGAGGGAAATATACCAGGGCTGAGGGAGAGGTTCAAAATGTGTGTGAGTATAGGGGTAAGGGTAGAGGTGAGAGCACAGTATAAGTACAGAACTTCTTCATCAGTAACAGGGGAGAAAGAACTAAGTTTATGGCTATGTGGGTTGTGGTTGATTGTGAGTGTTTGAGGGGGTGAGAGAATGGAAGTATGTTGAGAGCTGATTTAGTTTCTGGTGGAGTCGATTTTGTTATTGAAGTGGCTGGCAAAGTCTTGAGCTGACAGAGAAGTTGTATTAGGAGGTGGGGGTGGGCGGAGAAGAGTATTGAAAGTGGAGAACAGACGTTTTGGGTTTGAAGAAAGAGTATAGATAAGAGTAGATAAGTAATGTTGCTTATAGATATTAAGGGCAGAATAGTAGGAGTTCAAGATTAATTTATAATGAAGAAAATCAGTTGAACTCCAAGATTTTCTCCAGTGTCATGCAGCAGTACAGGAACATCTGCGTAGGTACCATGTCAGAGGAGTATGCCAGGGCTGAGGAAGAGTGTGTGATTTCCGAGCTATTGTAAGAGGGGCCAGATTGTCAAAGACAGATGTAAGGGTGGAATTATAGTGGCAGATAGATTGGTTAGGTCAGGAAAAGAAGAAGGATCAGAGGAGAGGTTCAAGGGAATTAGCAAGCTGTTGCTGATCTAATGACATAATGCTTCTGTGAAGTTTGGTGTGAGGAGTAGAAGGAGGGAGAGTTGTAGGGAGGGATGATATGTTGCAAGTGAGGAGATGGTGGTCAGAAAGAAGAAAAGGGGAGTTTGTGAAGGTTGAAATAGTGCATCAATAGCTAAAGATCAGGTCAAGGGAGTGACCATCTTTGTGAGTGGGAGAATCAGTCCATTGTGAAAAACCAAAAGAGGAAGTGAGTTTCAGAAGTTATTTTTTTGGAGGAGGCAGTGGGATTGTTAAGTGGGATGTTGAAGTCACCAAAAATGAGGGCAGGGGTGTCTGAGGAAAGGAATTAAGTTAGCCAGGCAGCCAAGTGATCTAGAAATTGAGTTGAGGAGCCAGGGGGTCGGCATATGACTGCAACACATATAGAGAGGAGAGAAAATAAGCGAATCATGTGGGTTTTGAATGAGGAAAATGTGAGAGAAGAGCTGGGTTGTATTTGTTGAAAGGTGCAGCGAGAGGAAAGTAAAGTTCCTACACCACCTCCTTGTCTATTACCAGACCTAGGAGTGTGGCTGAAGTGGAGACCCCATGTGACAGAGCAGCAGTGGATGATGCTGTGTCTAGGGGAGAGAGCCAGGTTTCTGTTAGAGCTAGAAGATTGAGGGAGATTGTTGCAAACAGAGAGAGAGTTCCAGAGTGCACAAGTGAAAGGGGTAGTGGATTTAGATGCAAGAGGATTGTGAGTAAAGTTGCCAGAGTTTTGTGTTCTGAGTCTATGGAATGGTACTCATGGATTGGCATGGCTAGGAATTTATTGGGGACCAGGATTAGGGAAGATGTCACCAGCAGTTAGTAAAAGCAAGAGGGAGAGTAAAATGAGATGAGATACAGATTTGCAGTAATAAGAGGTGCAGGGGGAGAGAGAGTGTTTAGGAATAGATAAAGTTCATGAGTACAAAAGTAAGGTGAGTTTATGAGAGATGGGCTAATGAACAGAGCAGGTGGAGAGGGAGAAGGAGTAATTGAATAATGTAGTTTGTTATAGAGACAAAAGGTAGCCAAAAGGAATATGAATATATTGAGCATTTTTACAAAAGTGGGAACCAATTAAAAACATAAGACACAGCATTACAGAAGCAATTGCATAAGGAAACAATAAGATACATAAAACATACTATTACAAAAATACTTGCCTTGTGTGTCTTGACCCTTGCCCAATCCTTGTTCAATTTTTGTATAATTATTTTCTTAATGCCTCACTTATAAAATGTTAAATTCAGAAATGCTATTGTAACAATGCACAGCCCAGGCAATGCACAGCTCAAGCTAATGTTAAATATATAGGTAGGGAAGTCAGCTGTGTCCACTAGATTACTTGATTGATAAATCAAATACAAATTAAAGGCCAATTAGAAAGTTAGATTCTGGTCAGGGTGAGTTAAGTAAACGGACAATAAAATTTGGAAGAGGTGCTAAATAACTGTTAATTGGGGGGACGGAGTTAACTGCTGTGCTGAGCAGAAGCACATTTTCAAAGCTCCAGGCTTACACCCTACAAAACCTCACAAAAAGCCCCTTAAACTAGGCAAACCTCAATCAAAGTGGGGTATACATCTTGCTCACATCCCACACACCTACCATCTGTGGCTGAAAGGTGTCTTTTTGTGAACTTAGCAGAGGAAGCTATACGCAACCACTACCCACCAGGCTCCCGAGGGTTGGGGATCCGCTCCGGAGCTGAAGCAACAAGCTATACGTGAAGTGTGGCAGGAGTAGAGGGAACCACAGCCGCCTGCATGCCTGGTGAGGTCGCGGATATCTCCGGTCCACTTAAGTGACCTAGTTACGGGCCGGAACCGGACTGGAGTCTGTGAGGCCCCATAGTGTCAAGTGGAGCATTGGAGGAGTGACAGAGGTGAACAGGGGCTGATAAGACAGATTGACAGCGGAGATCCCAGCACTAACCGTTAGCCCCTTTGGCACGAACAGCAGTCATCTTGCGGCCTCCTGAGAGAGAAGTAATCGCCAACAATGCCCATGGGATTACCAGAGGAGGAAGTAACCTTTCAATCCCTTTTAACATCAAGCGACTAGCCACCCTTGAGGCACCTTGGGGGATACCAGTGCATCAGTAAGCAACTACAGAGGAACTGGCAGTACTTTCTACAACCTGAGTCCAGTGAGGCCTGTCTGGGCCTATATTCTCCATGAGAGCTGTATATCCGGAAACACTGGCATCCTAGAAGACTTGGGTAAATTATGTGCCTTTTTTATTTATTGCTCTCCCTCATTCCACCATTTTATAGAGTTCCCTCAGGGACGGCCCCCATTTAAGTGCTCAGTGTTCATCATATAGTGACTGCAGCCACCATTAGTGCAGCACCATAAAAACACTTGCTGGGGTTTACTTATACCTGGGCCTTACTCCTACCCCCCGCTACAACCAAGTACATTGGATCCCTTACAAATCTATATCATATTCATCAACACAGCCCCTCTGAGATTACTGTACTGAACGCTGCACAGTGCCTGCTTGAAAGTTCCTTAACCTCAGTTGGAACATTGCTCTCCCCTCCTAAATAACCTACTCTGGTAGCTGAGAGCTTTGTGTCCTCTCCCATAGTGAGGGAGACCTATAACCTTACTCCTATTCCAAACCTGGACTTCCTCTACTTTTACTTGTGTCCCCTGGAAGGCCTTCATGTATAGTGCTGCTCTCCTTGAAACTTTGGGTGGTGACTCTTAAAGCGACCATTCACATTTTTTCAGTAGTATTAGTTCCTCCCCGCGGAGCTATCAGAAGTAATTTCTACATAGGTTGCCCTGGACTCAATATAGCTTTTATAAACTACCTTCATATTCTAATAGCTGCTGCGTCAGCTTAATTGTCTTTGGGACATCATTCCAAAGTGTAGTGTCATTTTACTGCATAATTTAAAACCTTACTTTCACACGGCTTCAGTTCTATGTTATGTACCTCCATGCTGGTTATCATATGATTGGTTTACATTATATTATATGTTTAAATCTCATATTGTGCACTGTATTTTGTGAGATCCCCTCGAGACTCTCCCTTTCCGGCTCTGCTAATCTGCGCTGGTCACTTCCCCCTCCCTTCGGGTCATATCCCATTGTCCCCGAGTCAAGAGGGGGTCTTCAGGCCCCTATTGAGTGGTGACTTTTTCACGCTGATGGGTGACTGGCGGACTGAGTCCTTGGCGGCATAGTTTTTCCAGCACCGTATCAGCTCACTCACTAAGCTACTTTGGTTTATGTACCTCTGGAAAGGGAATAGTAGGCAATAGATAATAGGATGTAGGCCTGCTTGTGACATGTTGACCAGCCCCGCTCTAAAGGTATACGTGTAATTCCAAGTATGTAAATACATTTGCTCACTTAACCCCTTTATTCCTCAACAGTGGTGTGCATATCTTTTATCTGCATTGGTGCCCATTGCAAGGTTACTGTTCTGATTACTGAGTGTTATCCACAATGCCTCATTCTGCCAGGAAGCACCCCAAGTCCAATTCTAAATCCAAGAAAATGGTGTATGACCATTTCACACAGTCATCTAAATATTCGGCCATAGAGACCCACAGAGAATTAAGTGAGCTGCAATAGAGAAGG
Organism: Bombina bombina; assembly: GCF_027579735.1. NCBI lineage: Eukaryota > Metazoa > Chordata > Amphibia > Anura > Bombinatoridae > Bombina > Bombina bombina. The sequence continues at coordinate 69,257,734 of NC_069503.1, forward strand.
GAAGATAGCGCACCTCCGACTCAAGGTAAAAAGTTTTAATGGGTAAAGGATGACACACACTAATAATGCAACTTACTAGAACACAAATAAAAACAGGCCTCAAAAACAGTTAAAGTTGTGATCCAAACAGGTAGCGTGGCGGCGTCTGTGACAGTTTGAGGTAGCAGTCAGTTTTTCCACAAATTCAAAAGTTCCCGGCTGTTCTTTTCGGAATCTGGTTGACAGCATACGTCACTGCACGTCCTTACAGCTGGTGCTACGGCTCCACAGGATGACCAAAACAGCTCAATGCGTTTCACCGGTGACAACCCGGCTTTCTCAAGAGTAATCGGTCATCATTGTTCATGCCCTTATATACCAGAGGTCTCAGTTTTAAATGACAATTAAAAGTTCCACTCCGGCAAACACTTAAAGAGACAAGGACACCTAAATTTGCATTTAAAACGTTTTGCACATAGGATTAGAACAGATGTATTATCCTGGACATATTAAAAACACATTGATATTAAGAAACATATTAGCAGCAACTATATTTCATATAAAACAATTGATAAGGAAAACCATACAGTAAGCAAAATCAATAAATATATGAAACAAGATGTCATAACAACATACAGTGGGGAAAAAAAGTATTTAGTCAGCCACCAAATGTGCAAGTTCTCCCTTTTAAGAAGATGAGAGAGGCCTGTAATTTTCATCATAGGTATACCTCAACTGTGAGAGACAAAATGTGGAAACAAATCCAGACAATCACATTGTCTGATTTGGAAAGAATTTATTTGCAAATTATGGTGGAAAATAAGTATTTGGTCACCTTCAAACAAGGAATATTTCTGGCTCTCACAGACCTGTATCTTCTTCTTTAAGAGGCTCCTCTGTCCTCCACTCATTACCTGTATTAATGGCACCTGTTTGAACTTGTTATCAGTATAAAAGACACCTGTCCACAACCTCAAACAGTCACACTCCCAACTCCACTATGGTGAAGACCAAATAGCTGTTGAAGGACACCAGAAACAAAATTGTAGACCTGCACCAGGCTTGGAAGACTGAATCTGCAATAGGCAAGCAGCTTGGTGTGAAGAAATCAACTGTGGGAGAAATAATTAGAAAATGGAAGACATACAAGACCACTGATAATCTCCCTCGATCTGGGGCTCCACGCAAGATCTCACCCTGTGGGGTCAAAATGATCACAAGAACAGTGAGCAAACATCCCAGAACCACATGGGGGGGCCTAGTGAATGACCTGCAGAGAGCTGGAGCATCAGTAACACACTACACTGCCAGGGACTCAGATCCTGCAGTGCCAGACGTGTCCCCCTGCTTAAGCCAGTACATGTCCGGGCCCGTCTGAAGTATGCTAGAGAGCATTTGGATGATCCAGAAGTGGATTGGGAGAATATCATATGGTTAGATGAAACCAAAGTAGAACTGTTTGGTAGAAACACAACTTGTCATGTTTGGAGGAGAGAGAACACCATACCTACTGTGAAGTATGGGGGTGGCAACATCATGCTTTGGGGCTGTTTCTCTGCAAAGGGAACAGGACGACTGATCTGTGTACATGAAAGAATGAATGGGGCCATGTATCGTGAGATTTTGAGTGCAAACCTCCTTCCATCTGCAAGGGCATTGAAGATGAAATGTGGCTGGTCTTTCAGCATGACAATGATCCCAAACACACCGCCCGGGCAATGAAGGAGTGGCTTCGTAAGAAGCATTTCAAGGTCCTGGAGTGGCCTAGCCAGTCTCCAGATCTCAACCCTATAGAAAACCTTTGGAGGGAGTTGAAAGTCCGTGATTCCCAGCGACAGCCCCAAAACATCACTGCTCTAGAGGAGATCTGCATGCAGGAATGGGCCAACATACCAGCAACAGTGTGTGACAACCTTGTGAAGACTTACAGAAAACGTTTGACCTCTGTCATTGCCAACAAAGGATATATAACAAAGTATTGAGATGAACTTTTGATATTGACCAAATACTTATTTTCCACCATAATTTGCAAATAAATTCTTTCCAAATCAGACAATGTGATTGTCTGTATTTGTTTCCACATTTTGTCTCTCATAGTTGAGGTATACCTATGATGAAAATTACAGGCCTCTCTCATCTTCTTAAGTGGGAGAACTTGCACAATTGGTGGCTGACTAAATACTTTTTTTCCCCACTGTATATCATAATATATCATCTAGGAATACATCGTGGAAATAGTTTCTTATCTAAAAACAACTTAGGTATAACCAGCTAAAAGAGGCAAAGTCCACTTAATTAAAAATGGATAAAAATACAATACAAAAAGATTTAAAAACATCTTACATTAATAGATGAGTGCGAACCTATTTTGTTAAACACATACAAAAATCCAATACATAGAGCCGTCTAAAAATCATATTAGAAAACACTTAGTAAAAACACATAAGGACAGTTATAAGAAAGCTTGCACATCCAGATCAATATTAAGTCCAAGGGGGGCTAAACTTTTTAATCTATAAATCCATTCAGTCTCTTTTCTCCTCAAACACAGTAATCTATTACTAGTTCCTGGGGGAACCCAATCTATAATTTGTATCTTTAAGTCTTGATTGCTGCTCCCATGAACTGCAGAAAAGTGGACAGGTACACTATGTTTCTCAAAATTGGTTTTAATATTATAGAGATGTTCACTGAACCTTTTGGATGTTTCCCTCTTTGTACGACCAATGTAAATGTGGTCACACTTACAGGACAGGAGGTAGACTGTATATGTTGTTTGGCAATTGCATCTATGTTTCATGTTAAAAGACTCTGAGCCATTATAATTAAAAAAGGTATCACCCTTTCTAACAAAAGGACACATGGGGCAATTAGATTTGTTACATTTAAATGTTCCTCTAGGTGCTGAAAGCCAATTTTGCAAACTACCATTACATGGGGATTTATTAATATTACTAAGTTTACTAGGTGCTAGGTAATTTTTCAAATTCCTATTTTTCTTAAATGTAATCATTGGTCTGTCCCCTATTATATTACCTAAAATGGGATCGGATTTAAAGGGACACTGTACCCAATTTTTTTCTTTTGTAATTCAGAAAGAGCATGCAATTTTAAGCAACTTTCTAATTTACTCCTATTATCAATTTTTCTTCATTCTCTTGCTATCATTATTTGAAAAAGAAGACATCTAAGCTTTTTTTTGGTTTCAGTACTCTGGACAGCACTTTTTCATTGGTGGATGAATTTATCCACCAATCAGCAAGGACAACCCATTTTGTTCACCAAAAATGGGCCGGCATCTAAACTTACATTCTTGCATTTCAAATAAAGATACCAAGAGAATTAAGAAAATGTGATAATAGGAGTAAATTAGAAAGTTGCTTAAAATTTCATGCTCAATCTGAATCACGAAATAAATTTTTTGGGTACAGTGTCCCTTTAAGGATGCCCCAGTGTTTATTTAAAACCTTTTTAATGACAGGTGCCCCCTCATTATAACTAGTAATGAAACGTATAGAATCCATATTGATATCATTCTCCTTGGGTTTATTAGTGCTAAGTCCCTTAGTTACATTATGATGCCCATTGTACAACTTTTTATCCCTCTTATCTAATAATTTATTTCTATCCAAATTGAATGCCCTTGTTCTGGCTATATTCAGGACTTCTAAGCTGTAACCTTTCCTAATAAACTTTTCATCTAATAAAATGGCCTCACTCTCAAAATCTTTTAAGTTGGTACAATTACGTCTTAAACGAATATACTGACTAGCCGGAATATTATTCTTCCAGCTACTAAGGTGGCCACTCTGGGCATCCACAAAACTGTTTTCCTAAAGTTCCTGACTGATACTTTATTATTAGTATCATCTACAAAAAGAATAATGTCTAAAAATTCAATACTATTGGTAGAATTATTTCCGGTGAATTTTAAATTGTAATTGTTCTTGCTAAGGTAATTAGTAAATTCAAGTAAAGTTTCTTCCTTCCCTTGTATTTTGTCTGCCGGATAGCATTTTACGTGTTCTAATGTTTTCAATCATAAGCGTTTTATTTGCGTTGCAATGTTTTTATATTACTGAATTTTTTACATTGTACCCCTTTTACAGTGTTACTTAATACATGCTTGTATGTGTATAGCTATATAAGTATTGTCCAAAAGCTAGGTATATACCTTCTTAGCACTTTATGTATTATATCACATATTGCTATGACAGCTGCTTGGGAGGATTTCATTGGCATTCAGTAGCCAATCATTAAGTGACACGTGGTCAGCCAATCAGACGCTGCAACATACCTGACCTTTGACAGCCTGCTGAATTCAAAAGGTTGTAAGCGGTTTGTTGATACATCACCTCTTGACAAAGTCGGGTCGAATCCTGATGAAATGCGTTGAGGAGCTATATTGTAGTCACATGATCTCCAGACACAGGCTATTACAACTTTGAATATTACAATATGAACAGTGCACCAACCTAAAATATGATGTGAATGCCTCTAAATATAAAATATATGGTGAGGATATGACTAAAAAATAAGATATTTGTGAACATATATAAATAAACAAAAATAAAAATAAAATGAACACAGTAGTGTCAATTTTGTTCGGATCAGTAATAAACCGATGTAATGCCGTAACTTAGCTTATACTGTTACAAGGATAGTCTCTAGTGAAACCAATGATAGTCCACAAATCGAGAGTGCTCTCTCCTGCTCAATCAGCGGATGGCTTGCAGCTTCTTCAAAACTTTTGCTGGTGTCCCAAAAGAATAGAATCTATAGAGATGTTGAATAAAAGAGAAGAAGGCGCCACCATAGTGTACGATCAAAACAATCAGACAAGGTTCAAATGCGCATGAAGAACTGGTACTTACAAGCTCCCTGACACTTGAGAAGTGTCACAAATGCCTTCTGGAACTATTATGAGTCATCCAGCTAACTCCCACTATGACCAGTGGTGAACCGTTCTCTGGGGCTTTCAGGATGATTTTCTCCCTCTGTCTGGTCTCTGTTCAAACAGACTTCTGGAGGTAGCCAAACCCGGTCGGCTGGTAAGCACACTGTTATCCATGTCGCGCTGTGATCAGCACACTCCAAAAAATGACCAGCACACTCCAAAAAAGGATGATAAAAACAAACTGTTGAAATAATGCTACTAGTTCGAATTAGTGAAATAAAGTTAGTGGATCCAATGTCATATAAAAATGAAATATGACTTTATTTCATAACACAACGTTTCTCGGTCTTAGATGACCGTTTCATCAGGTGTATAATGACAAAGTTAAAACCACAAACTTTTATTGCCGATTTTTCAGCGTCTACTACAATCCATTGCGCATGTGTGGAGGTGTGTCCGCACTCCGTAATTCCCATTGGTAAGGACAATATGGGCGTGTGGGTGTGTATCTTGTGCGTCACTATTGTGGAAATTTAGATGGCACGTCTTCAATAAGACGGCACTTAAATGTCCTATTAGACTGGTAACAAATAAATTCTGCCCATATTGCTGTGTAATTTAACCAAGGGTAGGCTTCCAGATACACGTCCACATAAGAATAACATTATAGACCTATTATATATATATATACATACAAAACCCCCGCAAATGCACTGGAAATTAATATCTATTACAATTCACATCGACTACAACTAAAAACAATATTCAATGATACATTTTGCACAAACTAATGATACTAATGGTTGTCCCCATGGGGCGGAGGCTAACCAAAATCTTAAAAATGATAATCAAATTGATTATAAAATGCAAAATAGCAAATATATAAAATATATAATATAAAAGCAAAACAATAATAAAAATATGCAACATAGACATATAAAAATAATAAAAATAATATAAAAAAAATGTATAAAAAAATATACAACAATGTCATTAAGTTGTATATAATATAATAAACCATTTCTAGAGCGTGCCGTAACATATCTTATAGGACATAACTGGAAGGAATACACACAATATTATATATTCAAATATATTGGAGAACTATACCAATATACTGTGGTCTGGGGATACCAACCACTATTACCGATATGTGCATGCCCCCCACAATGCTCACTTGTACTGGCAATCGAAATAGATGTAGGTGAGATTGTCTCTATAATAACTGTTAATGTGGGAGAAAAAACATATAATAGGGTAAATTATTGTTTCAATCAACTTATAGCCTAACTCACTGGGTGTATCTGTCATGATTCTGTCCGTTCATTGCCGTGTCGCCGCGGCTCCCGGATCTTCTCTGAGTGAATGACGTCACGTTGCTTAGCAACGTGACGCTTCCTCCAACACACCCCTCTGATGACGTTGCCGCTCCTGCCTTTAAACCGCGGCGGGAGATCTTACTCGGGGCCCGTTTGTTTGTTCCCTTTGGAGTTTGTGAGTACCTTATCAAATTCTGTTTTCTTGTGTACCGACTTCTGCCTGCCTGACCAAGCCTCATGCCTTAACCCTTTTGCTGATATTTGGATACCGACTTCTGCCTGCCTGACCTTGCTTTTTGCCTTATTCTTCTATTGTTGTTTGGATGCCGACTTCTGCCTGCCTGACCTTGCTTTTGCCTTAATCCACAACCTTTTCTTTGATAATTAAAACCTGCTTAAAGGGACATTTACTTTTACAAGCTGCAAAAGAGAACTTTGCCTTTCTGTTTGTTATAAACCTGCTTAAAGGGACATTTACTTTTACAAGCTGCAAAAGAGAACTTTGCCTTTCTGTTTGTTATAAACCTGCTTAAAGGGACATTTACTTTTACAAGCTGCAAAAGAGAACTTTGCCTTTGTTTTACAAGCCTGCTAAAGAGGACCTTTTTTCAAAGCTGCAAATAAGAGCATTTCCTTTATATTCTTTGAACTGCTTAAAGGGACGTTTTTTCCTTTGTGGCTTTCCTGCATACTGGAACAATAATTATTTTTGTTATCTTTCTCATCTGTTTCCTGAGTGGGTCACGTCCTGGATATTTCTCAGTGTGCTAGCGTGTGCTTTCAATTCACGCTAGCAGTTGGGTTGCATCCCGGACTGATTCCAAAGCGGCTGACATTACAAACGGGCCATAAAAATGGACCCCACTGAATTATCCATGGCCGTGGCTCACCAGGGACAGCTATTGGGATCTCATGCCACTCACTTGCAGTCTCTGGACACTAAACTTGATCAAATAACTGCTCTATTACAAAATTTGGTTGCTACTGCACCTCCCAATCCTAATCCCAATCCTAATCCTATTGAGGCATTACCTCCTTCGATTCCTAACAATCAGTCTCAGGTACAACTAAGTCCCAGGATACCTCTTCCGGATAAATATGATGGGAATCCTGAAGAATGTAGAGGCTTTCTGAATCAATGCCGTCTTCATTTCCGGAATAGCCCTACTCTTTTTGCTACTCCCTCTTCTAGAATCACATTTCTTATTTCCTTAATGAAAGGAAAAGCCTTGGCTTGGGTATCACCTTTGCTAGAAAAGAATGATCCTATACTTTTGGATGTTGATACATTTCTATCTATGTTTTCAAATGTATTCGATAAACCTGGAAGGTCATCTGCTGCTGAAGCCACTCTCCTGGATTTACGTCAAGGTAATCAACCAGTTTCTCAATACGCTATTGAGTTCCGCACCCTTGCCTCTGAAACCACTTGGAATCAGGGAGCACTCAGAGCCGCTTTTCGTAAAGGACTTTCTGAGCGTCTCAAGGATGAATTGGTGTATCGTGATCTTCCAGAGTCCTTAGAAGCCTTAATAAATCTTTGTATCAGTCTCAACGCCAGGTTTCGTGAACGCCAACAAGAAAAGGATAGAACACAGAGGTCTTCAACTCGAACTCCTTTTCGTTTGGCTCCTCGTTTTTCTAATCCAGTCACTCCTGCCTCTCCTACTACTGATCAGGCTGAACCCATGGAAGTGGGAAGTATAAAATTAACTGAGACTGAACGCTTGAGAAGACGGACTCTTGGCTTATGCCTGTACTGTGGCCTTAAAGGGCATCTATTAAGGGATTGTCCTACTAGGCCAGTAAAAGCCAGGGCTTAACTCTAGTCCAGGGAACTGAGTTAAGCCAAAACAGTTGCCATTCCCTATACAAGAAACTTTTTGTTCCAGTAACCCTTCAAATTGGACATAAGAAGATTCATACCCAAGCTCTAATCGATTCTGGTGCTGGAGGAGTGTTCATTGACTCTACATTCGTCTCTATTCACTCTATACCCTTACTAAAGAAAGAGTATTCAATTTCAGTCTCTACGGTCAGTGGAGATCCTTTGGGTTCTGGATATATTCAGTTTGCTACTCAACCCTTACTTCTCACCGTAGGAATACTTCATTCCGAGACAATTTGTTTTGATGTCATTCCCACTCCTCAATTTCCCATTATCTTGGGTTTACCCTGGCTCCAAATTCACAATCCTATTTTTTCTTGGACTTTCGGTGAACTCACTTCCTGGGGATCTACATGCCAGACTAAATGTCTTCAAAAGATTACCAAGTTACCACTCACTATTGCTCTCACAGTCGAAACTCCGGACTCCCTACCTATGCCTTATCATGACTTTGTGGATGTTTTCTCCAAAAAAGAAGCTGAACGTCTTCCTCCTCACCGCCCTTTTGATTGCCCCATTGATCTCCTTCCCGGGGCTACCTATCCTCGAGGCAAGACATATCCACTTTCTAAACCTGAAAACATGGCTTTGGAAGAATATATTAAAGACAATCTGGCTAGAGGATTTATTCGACCCTCCTCTTCCCCTGTAGGGGCTGGTTTCTTTTTTGTAGGAAAAAAGGATGGCGGATTAAGACCCTGTATTGATTACCGAGGATTAAATCAGATTACCCTCAAGAACAGTTATCCTCTACCCCTTATTCCTGAACTTTTTACTTATCTTCAGGGAGCCACCATATTCACCAAACTCGATCTACGTGGTGCATACAATCTGATCCGTATATGCAAAGGAGATGAGTGGAAGACTGCCTTTAACACTCGATTTGGGCATTACGAATATTTGGTCATGCCCTTTGGGCTATGCAATGCTCCGGCGGTCTTCCAACATTTTGTAAACGAGATCTTTCGTGATTTTTTGAATATCTTTGTCATTATATACCTTGACGACATCTTAATTTTTTCTCAGAACCACCAAGATCATGTACACCACGTCAAGAAAGTACTTCAACGTTTAAGAGAATTCCATCTGTTTGCTAAACTGGAGAAATGTTCTTTCCATCAAAAATCCATACCCTTTCTGGGTTATGTAATATCGGCATCTGGATTTGAAATGGATCCTACTAAACTTTCTGCCATCTTGGATTGGCCTAGACCTGATTCTTTGAAGGCTTTACAACGTTTTCTGGGCTTCGCCAACTACTACAGGAAGTTCATCAAGGATTTTGCTACTATTACTTCTCCTCTTACTTCTCTCACTAGAAAAGGACAAGACTGTAAAAAATGGCCTCCTAAGGCTATAGAAGCTTTTGAGTCTCTCAAAGAAGCTTTTTCCTCAGCACCTATTCTCCGTCATCCGAATCCTGATTTTCAGTTTATCCTGGAAGTAGATGCTTCCTCTGTTGCTGCTGGAGCTGTTCTGTCTCAACGAATACCGGAGACTGGAAAGATTCATCCTGTTGCTTTCTTCTCTAAAAAATTCACTCCTTCTGAATTTAACTATGACGTAGGGAATAAAGAGTTGCTTGCCATCAAAATGGCATTGGATGAATGGAGGCATTGGCTGGAAGGTACTTCTTTGCCATTTACCATACTCACTGATCATAAGAACCTTCTTTATCTCCAAACAGCCAAACGATTGAATTCCAGGCAAGCACGCTGGTCATTATTCTTCTCCCGGTTTCACTATAATTTGTCTTACATACCTGGTTCAAAAAATATTAAAGCAGACGCCCTTTCCAGACAATTTCAAGATACCCCAGTTCCTGAGTCTGGTACCATTCTCCAACCTCATGAAGTCATAGCCCAGTTAACAACTTCCTGGTTACAAGATTTACAGTCTGCTCAAAGGAATCTTCCTTTGTCCTGTAAACCTCCCGATGGTTTACTCTTTGTTCCTGAACGCCTTCGTTCCAAGATTTTATTTTGGGCTCATGATAGTCCCCTTTCTGGACATCCTGGCATCAGTATTACCACTCGAAATCTCAAACAGCATGTCTGGTGGCCTACTCTCTCTCAAGATGTGAAAGATTACGTCTCAGTATGCACACAATGTGCAATGAACAAAACTCCACGCCAACTTCCTTCAGGATTGCTCCAACCATTGCCCATACCTCATCAGCCTTGGACTCATGTATCCATGGACTTCATTACCGACCTTCCCTTGTCAGCTGGAAACAATACTATTTGGGTGGTGGTCGACAGGTTCACTAAGACTGCCCATTTTGTACCCTTACCAGGATTACCATCTGCCAAAAGACTCTCTGAACTTTTTATTTCACATATTGTAAGAATCCATGGATTTCCTCTAGATATTGTTTCAGATAGAGGGGTACAGTTTGTTTCTCGATTTTGGAGGTCACTTTGTAAACATTTTGGAACTACTATATCTCTCTCTACTTCTCACCACCCACAATCTAATGGCCAGACTGAAAGGGTAAACCAGTGTCTTGAAACATTTCTTAGACATTATGTGGATCATTATCACTCTAACTGGACTTCTTACCTTCCTTTGGCTGAATTGGCTCATAATGCCCGGTACAATTCCTCCCTTCAGACTTCTCCTTTTCATGCAGCTTACGGATATCAGCCCAGAACATTTCCTTTGCATACTTCTTCCACAGTGAATCCTGCTTCTGATCTTACAGCCCGAAGATTAACTCGACATTGGCAGAAAATACATCGTATTCTTTCTGTAGCTTCTAGACGTTACAAGTTCTTTTCTGACCTTCGACGGAAGAAGGCTCCCAAATATCGCCCTGGTGATAAAGTTTGGATTTCCTCTCGTTTTCTTCGCCTGAAACAACCTTCTAACAAATTGGGACCACGATACGTGGGTCCTTTCCGAATACTGGGTCAGGTGTGTTCCACTGCTTATCGGGTGGCTTTACCCAAGTCTCTCAAAGTCCATCCGGTATTCCATGTTTCTCTTTTGAAACCTGTGATGACTAACAGGTATTCTAAGCCTTTTTCCAAACCTCCACCTCTATTTGTGCATGGACACCCTGAGTTTGAGATCAGCCATATTCTGGATTCCAAGCTACGTGGCAAGAAATTGTATTATCTCATTCATTGGAAGGGTTATCCAGTCACGGAATGTTCTTGGGAACCGGCTCATCAAGTAAATGCTCCTACTTTGATCAAGGCCTTCCACAAGACTCATCCTGATAGGCCTGGTCCTGTCCCCCGGAGGGGTCCTTGAGGAGGGGGGTGCTGTCATGATTCTGTCCGTTCATTGCCGTGTCGCCGCGGCTCCCGGATCTTCTCTGAGTGAATGACGTCACGTTGCTTAGCAACGTGACGCTTCCTCCAACACACCCCTCTGATGACGTTGCCGCTCCTGCCTTTAAACCGCGGCGGGAGATCTTACTCGGGGCCCGTTTGTTTGTTCCCTTTGGAGTTTGTGAGTACCTTATCAAATTCTGTTTTCTTGTGTACCGACTTCTGCCTGCCTGACCAAGCCTCATGCCTTAACCCTTTTGCTGATATTTGGATACCGACTTCTGCCTGCCTGACCTTGCTTTTTGCCTTATTCTTCTATTGTTGTTTGGATGCCGACTTCTGCCTGCCTGACCTTGCTTTTGCCTTAATCCACAACCTTTTCTTTGATAATTAAAACCTGCTTAAAGGGACATTTACTTTTACAAGCTGCAAAAGAGAACTTTGCCTTTCTGTTTGTTATAAACCTGCTTAAAGGGACATTTACTTTTACAAGCTGCAAAAGAGAACTTTGCCTTTCTGTTTGTTATAAACCTGCTTAAAGGGACATTTACTTTTACAAGCTGCAAAAGAGAACTTTGCCTTTGTTTTACAAGCCTGCTAAAGAGGACCTTTTTTCAAAGCTGCAAATAAGAGCATTTCCTTTATATTCTTTGAACTGCTTAAAGGGACGTTTTTTCCTTTGTGGCTTTCCTGCATACTGGAACAATAATTATTTTTGTTATCTTTCTCATCTGTTTCCTGAGTGGGTCACGTCCTGGATATTTCTCAGTGTGCTAGCGTGTGCTTTCAATTCATGCTAGCAGTTGGGTTGCATCCCGGACTGATTCCAAAGCGGCTGACAGTATCCGTATGTTCCCTGTCCCTGTGGTATTCAGGGTTATGGTTCAAAGTGGGTATAAACAAAAACCTAGTGGGATGGTGATGAATTACATACTCTGTAATTAATACATGATGTTCCCTGCCATGGTCGAAAAGGTTGTTGATGTTGTATGATTGATATAATAATAACCTAAACATGATTGGGACAAACCTCAAAATTTCATTAAGTTACAAAAACTGTGTATTGAAAAACCGATGATTGTGTTTAATTAAATGCGGCCATATCTATATTTGCATTTAAGCCACCGGGAGACAGGGTCTTCAGTTTCCAGATCCAAAAGGTCTCCCTTTGTCTCAAATGCAAAAATCTATTTCTACCCCACTTTGGGACAATAAGCTCTAAGGGAAAAATACTAAAAGTATTTGTCTCTCCTCTGTGGCATTCTGCCACATGTCTTGGAACACTATGATTTTTTTATAGAGACGATCTCACCTACATCTATTTCGATTGCCAGTACAAGTGAGCATTGTAGGGGGCATGCACATATCGGTAATAGTGGTTGGTATCCCCAGACCACAGTATATTGGTATAGTTCTCCAATATATTTGAATATATAATATTGTGTGTATTCCTTCCAGTTATGTCCTATAAGATATGTTACGGCACGCTCTAGAAATGGTTTATTATATTATATACAACTTAATGACATTGTTGTATATTTTTTTATATTATTTTTATTATTTTTATTTGTCTATGTTGCATATTTTTATTATTGTTTTGCTTTTATATTATATATTTTATATATTTGCTATTTTGCATTTTATAATCAATTTGATTATCATTTTTAAGATTTTGGTTAGCCTCCGCCCCATGGGGACAACCATTAGTATCATTAGTTTGTGCAAAATGTATCATTGAATATTGTTTTTAGTTGTAGTCGATGTGAATTGTAATAGATATTAATTTCCAGCGCATTTGCGGGGGTTTTGTATGTATATATATATATATAATAGGTCTATAATGTAATTCTTATGTGGACGTGTATCTGGAAGCCTACCCTTGGTTAAATTACACAGCAATATGGGCAGAATGTATTTGTTACCAATCTAATAGGACATTTAAGTGCCGTCTTATTGAAGACGTGCCATCTAAATTTCCACAATAGTGACGCACAAGATACACACCCACACGCCCATATTGTCCTTACCAATGGGAATTACGGAGTGCGGACAAACCTCCACACATGCGCAATGGATTGTAGTAGACGCCGAAAAATCGGCAATAAAAGTTTGTGGTTTTAACTTTGTCATTATACACCTGATGAAACGGTCATCTAAGACCGAGAAACGTTGTGTTATGAAATAAAGTCATATTTCATTTTTATATGACATTGGATCCACAAACTTTATTTCACTAATTCGAACTAGTAGCATTATTTCAACAGTTTGTTTTTATCATCCTTTTTTGGAGTGTGCTGGTCATTTTTTGGAGTGTGCTGATCACAGCGCGACACGGATAACAGTGTGCTTACCAGCCGACCGGGTTTGGCTACCTCCAGAAGTCGGTATTACAACTTTGAGTAGCCCCGCACCTCCAACTCTACACGCTGTTCTGGTTGTGCTTAGACTGTAGGAAGGACCTAGTGGCACAAGTCAACACTCATCTGGCCTGCAAAAGAGTTTCTGTGGTGATATGCACTTTGTTGTTTTTTACTTGCGCTTTACAATTTTTATTAAATACTTTCACTCTTAGAGTGGTTTGCGCCCTCTGTTTTTGTTTTACAAGTTCCATTTGGGAGGAGGATCACAGTCCTCTCAGTATAATAAGAGCAGCATCCATTGACAGCATTTTCTGAGGCCACCGCTTGGCATTGTCGACACCGCTTTCCAGGGACATATATTGGAAAATACTTTCTCCTCTGCTTCCATCATATGCATGAACTTACATACAAACAGGGGTGATATACACTTTTCTGATCTGGCTATAAGTATACAGGTCACTTTGAAGTTTTACCCTATATTCTCTGTATTATATAGTGTAAGTATAACTATATACCACTTACTTTCTATAGTATTTTAATATGTTGGCTCTATATCTGTTGTGAAATACTTTATGTGATAACTGGAAAGCGCAGTATATATATATATATATATATATACTTGTTCCATGTAATCCCATTATAGTCTATGGGCATTCCATTATGCCATTCACCCTTGTCATTCCATAGAAAGCAGCTATAATCTGACGTAATCTCACTTTCAGATTATGCTACTGTACCTGGGGAACATATCTGGTAAATATCTATTTGATATGTCTGATATTTTTGTTGTTATAGAACTTTTAAATGTAATACCATTATAGTCTACTAGTCCTAAAGCCTGTTTACATGGGCATTTTTTGCAGTACAGCGGTCACACCCCTTGCTCTCTCTCTCCCCTCTCTTTTGTGCTCTCTCCCCCTCTCTTTTGTGCTCTTTCTCCCCTCTCTTTGCGCTCTCTCTCGCTCCACCTCTCTTTTGCACCCTCTCTCCCCCTCTCTTTTGCTCTCTCTCCCCCTCTCTTTTGCACTCTCTCTCCCCCTCTCTCTTGCGTTCTCTCTCTCTTTTGCACTCTCCCCCCCCTCTTTTATGCTCTCTCTACCCCACTCTTTTGTGTGCTCTCTCCCCCTCTCTTTTGCGCTCTCTCTCCCCCCTCTCTTTTACGCTCTCTCTCTCCCCCTCTCTTTTGCGCTCTCTCTCTCCCCTCTCTTTTGCGCTCTCTCTCTTGCCCTCTCTTTTGCGCTCTCTCTCTCCCCTCTCTTTTGCTCTGTCTCTCTCCCCTTTTTTTTGCTCTCTCTCTCTCTCCATCCCTCCCTTTTGCTCTTTCGATCCCCCTCTCTATTGCTCTCTCTCCCCCCTCTCTTTTGCTCTCTCTCCCCCTCTCTTTTGCTCTCTCTCTATCCCTCTCTTTTGCTCTCTCTCTCCCCCATCTCTTTTGTTCTCTTTCTCCCCCCTCTCTCCCTCCTCTCTTTTGCTCTGTCTCTTTCCCCCCTCTTTTGCTCTCTCTCTCATCCCTCTCTTTTGCTCTCTCTCTCCCCCTTTCTATTGCTCTCTCTCCCCCCCTCTCTATTGCTTTCTCTCCCCCCTCTCTTTTGCTCTCTCTCCCCCTCTCTATTGATCTCTCTCCCCCTCTGTTTTGCTCTCTCCCACCTCTCTTTTGCTCTCTCTCTCCCCCTCTCTCCCCCCTCTCTTTTGCTCTGTCTATCTCCCCCCTCTTTTGCTCTCTCTTTCCATCCCTCTCTTTTGCTCTCTCTCTCCCCCTCTCTATTGCTCTCTCTCCCCCTCACTTTTGCTCTCTCTCCCCCTCTCTTTTGCTCTCTCTCCCCCCTCTCTTTTGCTCTCTCTCCCCCCTCTCTTTCCCCCCTCTCTTTTGCTCTCTCTCCCCCCTCTCTTTTGTGCTCTCTCCCCCTCTCTTTTGCTCTCTCTCCCCCCTCTCTTTTGTGCTCTCTCCCCCTCTTTTGTGCTCTGTCTCCCCCTCTCTTTTGTGCTCTCTCCCCCTCTCTTTTGTGCTCTCTCCCCCTCTCTTTGCACTCTCTCTTGCTCCACCTCTCTTTTGCTCTCTCTCTCTCCCCTCTCTTTTGCTCTCTCTCCCCCCTCTTTTTTTCTCTCTCTCCCCCTCTCTTTTGTGCTCTCTCCCCCTGTCTTTTGTGCTCTCTCCCCCTGTCTTTTGTGCTCTCTCCCCCTCTCTTTGTACTCTCTCTCCCCCTCTCTTTTGCGCTCTCTCTCCCCCCACTCTTTTACTCTGTCTCTCTCCCCTTTTTTTGGTCTCTCTGTCTCTCCATCCCTCTCTTTTGCTCTCTCTCCATCCCTCTCTTTTGCTCTTTCTCTCCATCCCTTTCTTTTGCTCTCTCTCCCCCCCTCTCTCCCCCCTCTCTTTTGCTCTATCTATCTCCCCCCTCTTTTGCTCTCTCTTTCCATCCCTCTCTTTTGCTCTCTCTTTCCATCCCTCTCTTTTGCTCTCTCTCTCCCCCTCACTTTTGCTCTCTCTCCCCCCCTCTCTTTTGCTCTCTCTCCCCCCTCTCTTTTGCTCTCTTTCCCCCCTCTCTTTTGCTCTCTCTCCCCCCTCTCTTTTGTGCTCTCTCCCCCTCTCTCTCCCCCATCTCTTTTGTGCTCTCTCCCCCTCTCTTTTGTGCTCTCTCTCCCCCTCTCTTTTGTGCTCTCTCCCCCTCTCTTTTGTGCTCTCTCCCCCTCTCTTTGCGCTCTCTCTTGCTCCACCTCTCTTTTGCTCTCTATCTCTCCCCCTCTCTATTGCTCTCTCTCCCCCAATCTTTTGCTCTCTCCCCCTCTCTATTGCTCTCTCTCCCCTCTTTTGCTCTCTCTCCCCCCTCTCTTTTGCTCTCTCTCCCCCATCTATTTTGCTCTCTCCCCCTCTCTTTGTGCTCTCTCTCCCCCTCTCTTTTGCGCTCTCCCCCTCCCCCTCTCTTTTGCGCTCTCTCTCTCCCCCCACTCTTTTGCTCTGTCTCTCTCCCCTTTTTTTGCTCTCTCTCTCTCTCTCTCTCTCTCTCTCTCTCTCTCTCTCTCTCTCTCTCTCCATCCCTCTCTTTTGCTCTCTCTCCATCCCTCTCTTTTGCTCTTTCTCTCTATCCCTTTCTTTTGCTCTCTCTCTCCCCCATCTCTTTTGCTCTCTCTCTCCCCTCTCTTTTGCTCTGTCTCTCTCCCCCCTCTTTTGCTCTCTCTCTCCATCCCTCTCTTTTGCTCTCTCTCTCCATCCATCTCTTTTGCTCTCTCTCCCCCTCTCTATTGCTCTCTCTCCCCCTTTCTTTTGCTCTCTCTCTTCCCCTCTCTATTGCTCTCTCTCCCCCTCTCTTTTGCTCTCTCTCCCCCCTCTCTTTTGCTCTCTCTTCCCCCTCTATTTTGCTCCCTCTCCCCCCCTCTCTTTTCTGCTCTCTCCCCCCTCTCTTTTGTGCTCTCTCCCCCTGTCTTTTGTGCTCTCTCCCCCTCTCTTTGTGCTCTATCTCCCCCTCTCTTTTGTGCTCTCTCTCTCCCCCATCTCTTTTGCTCTCTCTCCCCCTCTCTTTTGCTCTGTCTCTCTCCCCCCTCTTTTGCTCTCTCTCTCCATCCCTCTCTTTTGCTCTCTCTCTCCATCCCTCTCTTTTGCTCTCTATCCCCCTCTCTATTGCTCTCTCTCCCCCTCTCTTTTGCTCTCTCTCCCCCTCTCTTCTTTTGCTCTCTCTCTCCCCCTCTCTTTTGCTCTCTCTCTTTCACCCTCTTATTTTCTCGTTCCCCCTCTCTTTTGCTCTCTCTTTCCCTCTCTCTTTTTCTCTCTCTTTTGCTCTTTCCCCTCTCTCTTTTGCTCTCTCTCCCCCCTCTCTTGTGCTCTCTCTCCCCCCTCTCTTTTGCTCTCTTTCCCCCCTCTCTTTTGCTCTCTCTCCCCGCTCTCTTTTGTGCTCTCTCTCCCTCTCTTTTGATCTATCTCCCCCTCTCTTTGCGCTCTCTCTTGCTCCACCTCTCTTTTGCTCTCTATCTCTCCCCCTCTCTATTGCTCTCTCTCCCCCAATCTTTTGCTCTCTCCCCCTCTCTATTGCTCTCTCTCCCCTCTTTTGCTCTCTCTCCCCCCTCTCTTTTGCTCTCTATCCCCCATCTATTTTGCTCTCTCCCCCTCTCTATTGCTCTCTCTCCCCCTCTCTTTTGCTCTCTCTCCCCACTCTCTCTCCCCCTCTCTTCTTTTGCTCTCTCTCTCCCCCTCTCTTTTGCTCTCTCTCTTTCACCCTCTTATTTTCTCGTTCCCCCTCTCTTTTGCTCTCTCTTTCCCTCTCTCTTTTTCTCTCTCTTTTGCTCTTTCCCATCTTTTTTGCTCTTTCCCCTCTCTCTTTTGCTCTCCCCCCCCCCTCTCTTTTGCTCTCTCTCCCCCCTCTCTTTTGCTCTCTTTCCCCCCTCTCTTTTGCTCTCTCTCCCCGCTCTCTTTTGTGCTCTCTCTCCCTCTCTTTTGATCTATCTCCCCCCTCTCTTTTGTGCTCTCTCCCCCTCTCTTTTGTGCTCTCTCCCCCTCTCTTTGGTGCTCTCTCCCCCTCTCTTTGTGCTCTCTCATGCTCCACCTCTCTTTTGCTCTCTCTCTCTCCCCCTCTCTATTGCTCTCTCTCCCCCAATCTTTTGCGCTCTCTCTCCCCCTCTCTATTGCTCTCTCTCCCCCTCTCTTTTGCTCTCTCTCCCCACTCTCTCTCCCCCTCTCTTCTTTTGCTCTCTCTCTCCCCCTCTCTTTTGCTCTCTCTCTTTCACCCTCTTATTTTCTCGTTCCCCCTTTCTTTTGCTCTCTCTTTCCCTCTCTCTTTTTCTCTCTCTTTTGCTCTTTCCCCTCTTTTTTGCTCTTTCCCCTCTCTCTTTTGCTCTCTCTCCCCCCTCTCTTTTGCTCTCTCTCCCCCCTCTCTTTTGCTCTCTTTCCCCCCTCTCTTTTGCTCTCTCTCCCCGCTCTCTTTTGTGCTCTCTCTCCCTCTCTTTTGATCTATCTCCCCCTCTCTTTGCGCTCTCTCTTGCTCCACCTCTCTTTTGCTCTCTATCTCTCCCCCTCTCTATTGCTCTCTCTCCCCCAATCTTTTGCTCTCTCCCCCTCTCTATTGCTCTCTCTCCCCTCTTTTGCTCTCTCTCCCCCCTCTCTTTTGCTCTCTCTCCCCCATCTATTTTGCTCTCTCCCCCTCTCTATTGCTCTCTCTCCCCCTCTCTTTTGCTCTCTCTCCCCACTCTCTCTCCCCCTCTCTTCTTTTGCTCTCTCTCTCCCCCTCTCTTTTGCTCTCTCTCTTTCACCCTCTTATTTTCTCGTTCCCCCTCTCTTTTGCTCTCTCTTTCCCTCTCTCTTTTTCTCTCTCTTTTGCTCTTTCCCCTCTTTTTTGCTCTTTCCCCTCTCTCTTTTGCTCTCTCCCCCCCCCTCTCTTTTGCTCTCTCTCCCCCCTCTCTTTTGCTCTCTTTCCCCCCTCTCTTTTGCTCTCTCTCCCCGCTCTCTTTTGTGCTCTCTCTCCCTCTCTTTTGATCTATCTCCCCCCTCTCTTTTGTGCTCTCTCCCCCTCTCTTTTGTGCTCTCTCTCCCCCCTCTCTTTTGTGCTCTCTCCCCCTCTCTTTGGTGCTCTCTCCCCCTCTCTTTGTGCTCTCTCATGCTCCACCTCTCTTTTGCTCTCTCTCTCTCCCCCTCTCTATTGCTCTCTCTCCCCCAATCTTTTGCTCTCTCTCTCCCCCTCTCTATTGCTCTCTCTCCCCTCTCTTTTGCTCTCTCTCCCCCCTCTCTTTTGCTCTCTCTCCCCCTCTATTTTGCTCTCTCCCCCCTCTCTTTTGTGCTCTCTCCCCCTGTATTTTGTGCTCTCTCCCCCTCTCTTTGCGCTCTCTCTCTCCCCCTCTCTTTGCGCTCTCTCTCTCCCCCTCTCTTTTGTGCTCTCTCCCCCTCTCTTTTGTGCTCTCTCCCCCTCTCTTTTGTGCTCTCTCCCCCTGTCTTTTGTGCTCTCTCCCCCTGTCTTTTGCGCTCTCTCCCCCTGTATTTTGCTCTCTCCCAGGTGTGTTTGTCCTTGTGCTGTCTCTACGGCACATGACAGCTTCGGACAAACACACTTGGCCTTTTATATAATAGGATGGGCATTCTATTTTGTCATTCACCCTTGTCATTCCATAGAAAGCAGCTATAATCTGATGTAATCTCACTTTTAGAATATGCTACTGTACCTGGGGCACATATCTGGTAAATATCTATTTGTTGGCTTACCATAATTTTTAGAGGTGAAACTGGGACCACCTGGTGTGGTGCCAGTGGGGGTGTGGTCAGGAGCGTGGTCAAGGGGGCATGGCAATTACCGGTCCTTTTAAAGTAGTAGCTTTTATGTGTGTAATGTTTTGTGGATACTCTACCCTTCCTCAGTCAAACAAGTGAATCACACAGTTTAAATAGACCATAACACCACCCCCTAGTGAAAAAGGCACCATTATGTTGTCATGGGAAATAAATCATTAATCTAAATCTCAGATTCTAAATAATGCCAAACATCAAGCATAATTATCACTTTATCAATTTCACAATTTAATATCTGCAGTGTAATATGTGTTTTATGTGTCTAATTAAGGAACAAAGCCAGATACTGATAAGGCATAAATACAACATTGAATGAAAGTAAAAAAGAAACACGTACTGTACCTGCTAAAGCTGTTTAAGAGGTTACTCTAAACCATAATGCAGGAAGATTATAGCCAAAATGCTATCCTGCATGAAGTAAAGCAAGATCCAGGCCAAAAATCCTGCCTGTCTGTACTTTCTAGTCATACCCACATGATTCCCCTAAAGGTGTATTACCGGCAATTACACCAGGGGTCGGGGGGGGTGTTACATTCTTAGAAAAATAAACCAAGTAGTACTACAAAATTAAAAAAACCTATGCTGCTCACTCAGCCTGTATTACTAAATGTAAACTTTGAAGGACACGAATGTTAAGCTAAGCAGGGCTGTATGTAACAAAGTACCAGCATCTAACTATGCTGGAGAGCCACAGTCCAGTCATTTTGAATAATGTGTCTGGGTTTCAGGTGGTCTGAGACCCGGACACATGATTTGAAACCTGGAGGTGGCAACCCTACTGGGACAGAATGAACAACTGGGTGGGACACTGGGACAGCGCCTCCAAACCGGGACAATCCCAGTAAAAGTGGGACTTCTGGTAAGCCTAGATATGTCTCATAGTTTTGTTGCTATAGCACTTTTAAATGTAATACTATTATAGTCTATGGGCATTCCATTTTGTAATTCACTCTTGTCATTCCATAGAAAACAGCTATAATCTGACATAATCTCACTTTCAGAATATGCTACTCTGTACCTGGGAAACATATCTGGTAAATATCTAGTTGATATGTCTCATAGTTTTGTTGCTTCAACACTTTTAATTTTACATCCCATTAAAGTCTATGGGCATTCCATTTTGTCATTCACCCTTGCATACCTCCCAACATTTCAAAATTAAAAAGAGGGACACCCCCCCGCAAAAAAATTTAAATGTGGTGGGCGGGGCTTAAAAAATCATAAGACCAAAGTAATAAAAATAAAATTCTAAATAAAGTCATATATTTTAATACACTTAGGCAGCAAATCAAAGACAAGCTCAAACCACTGGTATGGCTATGTGAGCACTGTATTTAATTAGCCTTTGCAAAGACATTGCTAAATATTTTTATCTTAATTGCACATTTATTAATAAATTCTTTAAAACTACTCTCTGCATTCCCAATTAATATTCTAGATTCTGGCCTTTAAAGTCAGCAAAAATGCACAGTAGCACACTACATAGCATACACTTACACATGCAGATACACACACACACACTACATAGTATACACTTATACATGTAGATACACACACACTACATAGCATACACTTATACATGCAGACACACACACACTACATAGCATACACTTATACATACACATACACACACTACATAGCTTACATTTATACCTGCAGACACACACACACTACATAGCATACACTTACACATGCAGATACACACACACACACACACTACATAGCATACACTTATACATGCAGATACACACACACTACATAGCATACACTTATACATGCAGATACATACACACTACATAGCATATACTTAAACATGCAGATACACACACACTACATAGCATACACTTATACATGCAGCATACACTTATACATGCAGCATACACTTATACATGCAGCATACACTTATACATGCAGCATACACTTATACATGCAGATACACTTATACATGCAGATACACAGACACTACATAGTATACACTTATACATGCAGACACACACACTACATAGCATACACTTATACATGCAGATACACAGACACTACATAGCATACACTTATACATGCAGATACACACACACACATTACATAGCATACACTTATACATACAGCATACACTTATACATGCAGACACACACACTACATAGCATACACTTATACATGCAGATACACACACACTACATAGCATACACTTATACATGCAGATACACACACACTACATAGCATACACTTATACATGCAGATACACACACTACATAGCATACACTTATACATGCAGATACACACTTATACATGCAGATACACACACACACACTACATAGCTTACATTTATACATGCAGACACACACACTACATAGCATAAACTTATACATACAGATACACACACACAGTTATGGATACAGATAGACACACACACTACATCATATATGGGTATCTGTAATTCATTGTCTGGGGTCCTGGGGTTGGCAAGCACATTAGCTGGCAGTCTGCGGCTGCCACTGCTCATTGTATAAAACTGAAGGCATGCTAGTATTATCACCAGGGGTTAGACATCATCACTACCAGAGGTAGGTTAGAGAGGTCACCATTACCCGTGGTCAGAATGTATACAGCCTTCTTACTCCTGCTTAACCCACACACCATTCCTTTTCCATAGGGAATATAACCGGTATCTAACCCTGTGAGAGCAAAGCCAGCTGCTTCTGAGTATGGGCCCAATAGAATTAAAAAATTTTTTTTTTTTTTTAAATGCCTGGAGCAAATCGGGACAGATGGCTAGCAACCCGGGACATGGGGACAGACCCCTAAAATCGGGACTGTCCCGCGAAAATTGGGACAGTTGGGGGGTATGCCCTTGTCATTCCTTTTAGTACATCTCCTGAGACTTCTCAGCATGCATTCTGAGAGATGTAGTTCAGTATTGAACTGACCTTTGTTTCCCTGAAATTCCCTCCCATTTACTTCCTGTACAGCTCTTGTTGGGTGAGTCAGGCTGTGTGTATTGTGTGATAAAACGTTTATAATTGTTGTAAATGTTGTTCTTTTAATGCATCTTATTCACCTCCTTGTGCCAGGCAATGGGATACTAAGTGCTGCTCAACTTTTTGTGCTAGTGAAGGGTTAATACACACTGTGCAGCTCATTGTCTTAGTGATGGGGTTAATACACACTGTGCTGCTGTCTGTGCTAGTGAAAGGTTAATACATTACTGTGCTGCTCTCTGTGCCAGTGAAGGGTTAATACACACTGTGCAGCTCTCTGTGCTAGTGAAGGGTTAATACACACTGTGCTGCTCTCTGTGCTAGTGAAGGGTTAATACACACTGTGCTGCTCTCTGTGCTAATGAAGGGTTAATACACACTGTGCTGCTCTCTGTGCTAGTGAAGGGTTAATACACACTGTGCTGCTCTCTGTGCTAGTGAAGGGTTAATACACACTGTGCAGCTCATTGTCTTAGTGATGGGGTTAATACACACTGTGCTGCTCTCTGTGCTAGTGAAGGGTTAATACACACTGTGCAGCTCAAGAGGTTATTACAAAGTGCAGCTCTTCTCAGTGCTAGTGAAAGTGCTAATATATATTGTGTAGCTTTATGTATATAGTGTAGCTTTATGTATATAGTGTAGCTTTATGTATATAGTGTAGCTGTATGTATATAGTGTAGCTTTATGTATATAGTGTAGCTTTATGTATATAGTGTAACTTTATGTATATTGTGTAGCTTTATGTATATAGTGTAGCTTTATGTATATAGTGTAGCTTTATGTATATAGTGTAGCTGTAATGTATATAGTGTAGCTTTATGTATATAGTGTAGCTTTATGTATATAGTGTAGCTGTAATGTATATAGTGTAGCTTTATGTATATTGTGTAGCTGTAATGTATATAGTGTAGCTTTATGTATATAGTGTAGCTTTATGTATATTGTGTAGCTGTAATGTATATAGTGTAGCTTTATGTATATAGTGTAGCTTTATGTATATAGTGTAGCTTTATGTATATAGTGTAGCTGTAATGTATATAGTGTAGCTTTATGTATATAGTGTAGCTGTAATGTATATAGTGTAGCTTTATGTATATTGTGTAGCTTTATGTATATTGTGTAGCTTTATGTATATAGTGTAGCTTTATGTATATTGTGTAGCTTTATGTATATTGTGTAGCTTTATGTATATAGTGTAGCTGTAATGTATATAGTGTAGCTTTATGTATATAGTGTAGCTGTATGTATATTGTGTAGCTTTATGTATATATTGTAGCTGTATGTATATAGTGTAGCTTTATGTATATAGTGTAGCTGTATGTATATAGTGTAGCTGTATGTATATAGTGTAGCTTTATGTATATTGTGTAGCTTTATGTATATAGTGTAGCTTTATGTATATAGTGTAGCTTTATGTATATAGTGTAGCTGTAATGTATATTGTGTAGCTGTAATGTATATTGTGTAGCTTTATGTATATAGTGTAGCTTTATGTATATAGTGTAGCTTTATGTATATAGTGTAGCTGTAATGTATATAGTGTAACTTTATGTATATAGTGTAGCTTTATGTATATTGTGTAGCTGTAATGTATATAGTGTAGCTTTATGTATATAGTGTAGCTTTATGTATATAGTGTAGCTTTATGTATATTGTGTAGCTGTAATGTATATAGTGTAGCTTTATGTATATAGTGTAGCTTTATGTATATTGTGTAGCTGTAATGTATATAGTGTAGCTTTATGTATATAGTGTAGCTTTATGCATATAGTGTAGCTTTATGTATATAGTGTAGCTTTATGTATATAGTGTAGCTGTAATGTATATAGTGTAGCTTTATGTATATAGTGTAGCTGTAATGTATATAGTGTAGCTTTATGTATATTGTGTAGCTTTATGTATATTGTGTAGCTTTATGTATATAGTGTAGCTTTATGTATATTGTGTAGCTTTATGTATATTGTGTAGCTTTATGTATATAGTGTAGCTTTATGTATATTGTGTAGCTGTAATGTATATAGTGTAGCTTTATGTATATAGTGTAGCTGTATGTATATTGTGTAGCTTTATGTATATATTGTAGCTGTATGTATATAGTGTAGCTTTATGTATATAGTGTAGCTGTATGTATATAGTGTAGCTGTATGTATATAGTGTAGCTTTATGTATATAGTGTAGCTTTATGTATATAGTGTAGCTTTATGTATATATTGTAGCTTTATGTATATAGTGTAGCTTTATGTATATAGTGTAGCTGTAATGTATATAGTGTAGCTTTATGTATATAGTGTAGCTTTATGTATATAGTGTAGCTTTATGTATATAGTGTAGCTGTAATGTATATAGTGTAGCTTTATGTATATAGTGTAGCTGTATGTATATAGTGTAGCTTTATGTATATAGTGTAGCTTTATGTATATAGTGTAGCTTTATGTATATAGTGTAGCTGTAATCTATATAGTGTAGCTGTAATCTATATAGTGTAGCTTTATGTATATAGTGTAGCTTTATGTATATAGTGTAGCTTTCTGTATATAGTGTAGCTTTATGTATATAGTGTAGTTTTCTGTATATAGTGCAGCTTTATGTATATTGTGTAGCTTTATGTATATAGTGTAGCTTTATGTATATAGTGTAGCTTTATGTATATAGTGTAGCTGTAATGTATATAGTGTAGCTTTATGTATATAGTGTAGCTGTAATGTATATAGTGTAGCTTTATGTATATAGTGTAGCTGTAATGTATATAGTGTAGCTTTATGTATATAGTGTAGCTTTATGTATATAGTGTAGCTTTATGTATATTGTGTAGCTGTAATGTATATAGTGTAGCTTTATGTATATAGTGTAGCTTTATGTATATAGTGTAGCTGTTATATATATAGTGTAGCTGTAATGTATATAGTGTAGCTTTATGTATATAGTGTAGCTTTATGTATATAGTGTAGCTTTATGTATATAGTGTAGCTTTATGTATATTGTGTAGCTTTATGTATATAGTGTAGCTTTATGTATATAGTGTAGCTGTAATGCACTAGTAGAGGATAGGGTTGCCAGGTGTCCTCCACAAAAATACTGGACACCCAACAAATAAATGTGTGTGTGCGCGTGTGTGTATATATATATACAGTATATATATATATACACACACATACACACCCACCCACATGGGGTGGGTATATAAATAAATATATATATATATATATTATAATAATATTATCATGCAGTGTATTCAAATATTTAACTTTAGTGTCCCTTTAAACAGTGTTTCAGTATATGAAAACTTGTCAACGTTATGCAGTGTATTATGTTCATTAAAAGTGTATATTTACTCTCAGAAGGTGATTCCTTTATTATGAATGTGCAAATACTCAGCATTATTACACAGCACATTGTGGTTTATTTTAATGCTCTAGAAATGCTTATCAAAAGTTGTAGTAAAGTGATTAATTCACACACACACACACATTAGTAAACACAATTAAAAAAAAACAGGGCATAAAACACACTGTTAAGCCCTTTAACTGCCAGAGAGGGATGCAAATCTGCTACAGCCATCTCAAGCAGTGAAGGGGTTAAACAGTTTGTTTATCAGACAAAGTGAGAGCACAAATATATTTCACAGCTCACATAGGCAGGACATGGAGGTGATCGTTATCTTTCCTCTGCCCGAGTGTAGGGAAAGTCTGCTCTCTGCTGAAAAGCACACGGACTCCTGTGATCTGTGACGCCCGCCCCCACAGCAGCCGGAGACCTGTGAACTCTAACAGGTCTCTGAAAGGGGAGGGGGGACAGATTGTAGCACCCTGCTGTTGACCCCCAGACAGATAAAGTTGGAGTTTTCTGATTTTCACTTTCCCTGCATCAAAGTGAAGTGGATGTTAATGCAGAGATCTGACAATAAAACGTCCAGTTTTTCTCTGCATATTTTACCGGACAGCTGGTTGTAATACCGGACTGTCCGGTCAATTAACGGACACCTGGCAACCCTAGTAGAGGATATGACAGTGACAATGTGCTCAGTTACTCGTTTTGTCTTGTTTGAAATGGTTGCATATTTTATTTTGTCTGATTGGCTGCTGCTTAACATGTGACTTCTCAGCATGTA